>NC_053393.1:164902499-165202499 GCF_905171765.1 Bufo bufo
AGTGCTATTGCATTTGTGTTTCTTCGTTTGTAAGTTATATAAAACGTTTACACAGTTATAACGTGTGCAGAACGCCAGTCCTGCAGGGTGAGCGAATGTTAGGTCACGGTTAATAGGCAAAACGAGGGTTGCTCTTGGTACTCACAGTTTATAGAAGACCCTGGGCAAGCGTACAGCAGTGATGGAGAGGTTGGCACATAGATCCTCTGGGGCACTCTCTGTGTATAGGGACCAGGCCAGGTCGTAGGTGAGGTGCCCTTGGTGTTGTAGGTTTAGTGTGCATGTGGCAAGATCCCTTAAAGTTTGTGATGCCAGTGCCGGTAACAGTGGCACACCGATTTCTTGCAGTAATAAGTGAGGAACACACATTGCAGTGAACTAAAACTTCTTTTTACTGAACAGGTTAACTATTTACAGTTCTTTGTTCAGTTCCACATGTACAAGAAGGTAACAGGCAGGCTTTACATCCAATGGCAGACACAATGTTCTTGCAAGATAATCAGAGGGTTAAACACTTACAGATCAGGCTGCACTTTTCCTCAGAATCCTGTCTGTCTTTATCCCAAGGCCCGTATGCCCTATTGCTGGCTTTATCCTTGGTTAGGGAAAACTTCCTCTCGTATATGACTCCTTGCTTTGAATAAATCCTTCTGCCCTTTAGCTCTCTGTCTGGCTGGAAAAAACTTGGCTCTGCACTGTACTTTCCTAAGAACTTGGTTTCTCAGGAGGCAGGCTCTTCTCCTGGTGGCAAGCTAGAAGCCTGGACTATCTAGCTGCATGTCAGAAGCTGCTCCTCAGCTACTCTCTGGCTAAGGTGACTCTTGGCTTCTGAACACACTCCCCCAACTAACTCTCTCTGGTCTGGACCTGGCTATTTATACTAAGGGGTTCCCTAGCTCCCTCTAATGTCTAGGAGGAGGAACTACACCCCTACAGGCCTGGTACACAGGAGATTACATAAATAACATGACCAATTTACATTAAAATGACATATAAAATACAATGACCATGTTCCATTAGGAGGTGGAGAACAACGTGGCCCAATTGACCCTTGTGTAGTGCCCACATTTATCTAGTGGGACACTACACGTGTATTTTGGTTTTTGTAATATTGCTCTGTTTTAGTGTAACAGCTCGGCCTAAATCAGCCAGAACTGACAGCAGCCGGTAAATACATGTCAAATGCATATAGGGTCCATTCACACGTCTGTAAAATGGGTCCGCATCCGTTCCACAATTTAGCAGAACGGTTACAGGCGAATTGATTTTCAATTCCAGTCAGCAAAATTAGGCATTCACAGGATAAAGAAGTATGTGTCGGCCAGTACAGGCCCCAAAAATTAGCCAAACAGGCGTTCACCTGGATAAAGAAGTAAGTGTCCGCCAGTACAGGCCCCAAAATTAGCCAACAGGCGTTCACCTGACAGAAAAGAACTTTGTATTCTGTGGCTGGAGGTACATTAGTCGTTCACAGGATAAAGAAGTAAGTGTAGGCCAGTACAGGCCCCAAAAATTAGCCAACAGGCATTCACCTGACAGCAAAGAACTTTGTATTCTGTGGCTGGAGGTACATTAGCCATTCACAGGATAAATAAGTAAGTGTCGGCCAGTATAGGACCCAAAAATTAGCCAACAGGCGTTCACTTGACAGCAAAGAACTTTGTATTCTGTGGCTGAGGTACATTAGGCATTCACAGGATAAAGAAGTAAGTGTCAGCCAGTACAGGCCCCAAAAATTAGCCAACAGGCGTTCACCTGACAGCAAAGAACTTTGTATTCTGTGGCTGGAGGTACATTAGGCATTCACAGGATAAAGAAGTAAGTGTCAGCCAGTACAGGCCCCAAAAATTAGCCAACAGGCGTTCACCTGACAGCAAAGAACTTTGTATTCTGTGGCTGGAGGTACATTAGGCATTTATAGAATAAAGAAGTAAGTGTAGGCCAGTACAGGCCCAAAAATTAGCCAACAGGCGTTCACCTGACAGCAAAGAACTTTGTATTCTGTGGCTGGAGGTACATTAGCCGTTCACAGGATAAATAAGGAAGTGTCGGCCAGTACAGGCCCCAAAAATTAGGCATTCAACAGGGACCATGAATTGTTATGGGTGGTGGCGGATATTTGTGGGCTGTCATGAGGAATGAACATGAATCAAACATGGTCTACTGGTCACATGTGTTGAATTCCTCGAGATCCATGCCTCATTGATTTTTAGAAATGTGAGGTAGTCAACACTGTCGTGAGCTAGGCGACTGCGCTTATCAGTCACGATCCCCCCTGCTGCGCTGAACGTCCTTTCGGACAGGACACTGGACGAGGACAAGCCAACAGTTCCATGGCAAATTGTTGCCAGCTTTGGCCAGAGGTCAAGCCAGCCCACCCAGTAGTCCAGGGGTTCATCACTTCTCAGAGCGTCCACATCAGCGGTTAACCTGATGCAGTCGGACACCTGTCGGTCTAGGCGTTCCCTGATGCTGGATAGTGATGAGCGGGAGGTACCATATTAGATTTCGACAAAATTGGCGAATATTCGCCTTGAATATTCATCTCATATTCGTTCTAAATCGAATATTCGTCATTATTCTAGTTATTGCGATTAATATGCGATTTAAAAAATCGCGTTATTACGATTTTAACTTAAGGTAACTTCCCTATTGGTTTTGATATCTAGAATTAGCGAAGATGACGAATATATATTCGATCAGTTTTGAGTTTGCCCCTGAGAATTTATGGTGACGACTGTGTCCAGATAGGCTATTGATGAGTTGCTATGGTGAATAGTGAACTGAAGCTCTGGCCAAATGGAGTTTAAATGATTGTGAAATGATGAGGAGTGATTCTTCTGTTCCAGTCCAGATGCAGAAAATGTGTCTATGTACCTTTTCCATAGCCTACAGTGTGTTATGAAGAGATCGTGATGGTATATATAGGTGGTCTCGAAATGTGCCATAAAACAATTTGCGCAAGGAGGGGCCACGTTTGACCCCATAGCGGTACCCTGTACCTGTAAGTAAAATGTGTCCTGGAACATAAAGAAGTTGTGATGAAAGTACTAGCTTGAGGAGGTCAAGGCATAGTGAGATGATGTCTTTGTGTAAATCGGTATTGGTCAACATGGTCATTACTGCATCAATGCCCTTTTCGTGTTTAATAGAGGTATACAAACTAGTGACATCCCAGGTAACCAGAAATGTGTTAGATGGTAATGGATCCAATTGTCTGATTAATTTGAGAAATGAGGTAGTATCCAAAAGAAAGATGTGGTACGTTTAACATGAGGGGTAAGGACCTTTTCAAGAAAAATAGACAGAGGAGATAGTATGGATTCAGTAGATGCAACTATTGGTCGGCCAGGAGGATTATGGAGATTTTTATGTATTTTAGGTAATACATAGAAAACTGGTGTAATGGGGTAGGCTTTGGTTAGAAAGTTGACAAGTTGAAGTATCAATGGTGCCCTTAGTATGATGATGTCTTAGGGTATTGTTGATTAGGGTGGCTATAGATGCCGTGGGATTGTGGTTCTAATTTTCTATAGACTGCTGTATCATTAAGTTGACGGTGTATTTCTGCCACGTATTGAATTTTGTCCATCACGACAAGTGCTCCCCCCCTTATCAGCAGGTTTCAGAATCAACTTTTTTGCCCGTTTTAGTGCCTCTAGGGATACTCTTTCTGTATCGGTCAAATTATTCATGTATTTGTATTGGCCCTCTCTGACCCCTTTGATAAAAGTGTCGGTTGTCTCTTTGTACTAATTTGATAAAAGTTTCCACGGCTGATTGGTTTCGTGGGGGCATGTATGTACTTTTGGTACGTAAACCTAGGTCCCGGGATAATATAAGTGAACCTTCCTTATAAGGAGTAGGATATGCTTCCCTATCTTCATCTCCGAATGTGCTCGGAGGCGAATATTCAGAAAAAGGCAGTAAGTCAAGTTCCAGCTCAAAACTGTTTAAACAGTATCACGACACAATGCACGCTCCAGAAAGAAGAGGTAAGGTATGATGTCACTGATGGCACCCTGGCCGCGACTGACCAGTTTGGTCTCATCAAATGGCCTGCAGAAGTGGAAAAAAAACAAGCTCCCCAGACCTGTCCCTACCGCCAGAGTTCGTACAGGTAGTCGTTAACTGCACGTTTCTGCTGGAGCAGCCTATCAAGCATATACAAGGTTGATTATCCATCTCGTCGGGCAGGTTGTGTCGCCGCTGAAATGTCAGCAAGGCAAGCCATGGCCTGTAAGATCTTCTGAAATGGCCAGAGATTTTCCTGGCCTGCCGCAAGACGTCCGGGACCCCGGGGTAATTTGGGAACCAATCGCTACACGACCAAGTTCAGGTGTGTGCCATGCACGGCACGTGTATCATTTTGCCCTGTTTCAGCACGCTCAGCCTTATGCACTGTTGTCGCACACCACTTTACCAACTGTCAAATTGAGCGGGGTTAGCCACTGATCTGCCTGTGAACGCAAAGCTGAAAGGAGTGCAGGTCCAGTGTGGCTTTTGGCTTCCAGGCACAACAGACGCAGCACACAGCATCTGCAACGTCTTACCTGGCATGTCGAATAGGTGCTTGGAGATCTTGGGGGGGGCACAGCGATAAGAGACAGGTAGGTAGCAGTGGAACACAAGGAGGAGTCATCGCCAAGGAGGAGAGGACGGATGGAATTAGGAGGAAGAGAAGAAGAGACAGGCCTGCATGCAATCCGTGGCCGGGGTAACACAAATCTACATGGGTGCACGGGATTGCATGCTTGACGGACCGTCAAGAAGGTTCACCAGTGTGGCAGTAAACGTTATGTAACCTTCCCCTGCCCGTGTCTGTGGTCAGATGTATCTTGGCCACCGGACACTGTGTGCCAGAGAATTACATTCACTTGCCGCCTGAACGTACCGCCATATAGCTCTGGGATGCCCTTCTGGGAGAAATATTTCCTTCCTGGGACCTTCCATTGCGGGGTTCCAATGGCCACAAATTTTCTAAAGGCCTCCGAGTCCACCAGTTTATATGGCAGTAGTTGGCGGTCAACCGCTGGGAAAGAGGGTTATCCGGCATCATCATCTTTTTACGCTTGAACATTTGGGCCACGGAAGCCTGCTTTTTGCCAGATAAACGTGAGGACGGCACGATGGAAGGTGGAGTGTCGAGGACAATTTGGAGGAGAGAGGAGAAGGAGAGAGGCTGCTGGACGGTGAGCACCTGGAGTGTGGCTTTTTGGTTCTGACGGCGTTGCTCCCACTGGGCTCGGTGATGGAAGGCCAGGTGCCTTCTTAAGGCGGTCGTCCCTAGGTGAGTGTTGGGCTTACCCGCGACTTATGCGTTGACAGCAAAGGCTGCAGATGGCCACACTATTGTCAGCAGCGGATACGTAAAAAAAGCCACACTGCGGAGCCATGTGCCGGCTTCCTGGGAGCGCCAGATGTGACCGTGCATGGCAGATGGCTCGCTCCTGCTACATTAGCAGTCTGGTTTTTGCCCTCCTGTGCAATGTAAGTTCTGCCTGCTTCTCCCTCCCTATCTGCTGGTCATCTCTCCCTTGAAACTCCCTTCCTCTTCCTCTCTTGTGGGCACCCACATGACGTCCATAGACACGTCATCATCGACGTCACCTTCCACACACTAACATTAGAGATCTCGGAGTAGGCAGCAACAGCGGGGACCAACCTCCTTGGGCTGATCTGGGTACTGTCGTCAGACTGCTAAGTGGTGGCCGTTGCTACACTCCCTCTTCCTGAACCGATGCCAAGAATGGCTGCGCATCGGAAATGTCTTGTAATGGATCGGAAAAATAATTCCTGTGACTCAGGCGGAGGGTATGTGGTGGTGGTGGGTGTTGGTTGTCTTTGGGGGCTGCACACAGCAGAGAGTGAAGAGGGTGCAGATAGAGAGGATGAGGAGGGTGCAGAAGCGGAAGGCTGAGTGAGCCACTCAACCAAGTCTGGTGTGTCCTTTGACATAATCGAACGCACTTCTGTAACTTCCCAATTAGGCTCCGGCCTTGATGCTCCTGCCCGATCCCTACCACCCCTGTGGAAGGGCCCTGCCTCTTCCTCTGCCTGTAATTTTTTTAATGACCCTGTGACAAAGGTCTCTAGAGAAGCGCAGTGTTTGTGGTAGACGGTATATAACACCCCACTTCAATCTGTCGTTTTGGGGGGCGACTGGTATATCACACCAGTTATAATAATTTTTTTCCAGTACCGTTTGTCACTGTGTAGCAGAGGGAACGCAGCAAAACAGCCAAAAAATGCTGCAGTACCCAAATACACTATTATGAAAGTATATTGGTATATAACACCCCTCTTCAATCTGTCGTTTTGGGGGGCGACTGGTATATCACACCAGTTATAATAGTTTTTTTCCAGTACCGTTTGTCACTGTGTGTAGCAGAGGGAACGCAGCTAAACAGCCCAAAAATGCTGCTGCACCCAAATACACTATTATGAAAGTATATTTATATATAACACCCCGCTTCAATCTGTCTTTTTGGGGGGCGACTGGTATATCACACCAGTTATAAAAAAAAAATTCCAGTACTGTTTGTCACTGTGTGTAGCAGAGGGAACGCAGCAAAACAGCCAAAAAAATGCTGTAATACCAAATACACTATTATGAAAGTATATTGGTATATAACACCCCGCTTCAATCTGTCATTTTTGGGGGCGCGACTGGTATATCACACCAGTTATATTAATTTTTTTTCCTGTACCGTTTGTCACTGTGTGTAGCAGAGGGAACGCAGCTAAACAGCCAAAAAATGCTGCAGTACCCAAATACACTATTATGAAAGTATATTGGTATATAACACCCTGCTTCAATCTGTCGTTTTGGGGGCGGTGGTATATCACAACAGTTATAATAAAAAAAATCCTGTACCGTTTGTCACTGTGTGTAGCAGAGGGAACGCAGCAAAACAGCCAAAAAATGCTGTAGTACCCAAATACACTTGTACACGAGGGTGTCAAGAACACCGCCTGACTCCGTTATACCCGGGGTGTACAGAAGTCGGCAGCGGTTGGCTGCGCACTCTATGTAAGATAGGGCTGTTTCCTTATGGTAGCTTTCTGGGTTGCCTTTGCAACCCTTTTTGGCTCACTCAGGGATCCGTTAGTCCTTCTCCTCAGCATGTTCCTTGTCCAGCACTCCCAACCTACTTATATTACCCTCTCACACTTCTCTGGTTGCCAGATATAGAGCTTCCTGCCTGGAATCTATTCTGACCCTCTGGAGCTGTGTGCTGCGTTCTCTGGTTGTTGGTCAGAACGTACCACTCCGGATACCCTGTTGGACCTTTGTGGTCTGCTGTGGTCGCCCCACCTGGGTGTATGTGTTTGTATGTATTGTCTGTCCTCTCCCTGGTGTTTCCCTCTTAGAGTCAGTGGTGCGGACTAGCGATCCCACCGGCCCGTTCACTATCTAGGGCTCATTTTAGGGAAAGTCCAGGGTTTAGCACGTGATCGCCGCACGGGTGAGGAACCCGTCTAGGGACGTCAGGGCAGTCAGGTGCCAGCCGCAAGGTGAGTCAGGGGTCACCACCTTTCCCTCTCCCTTGGGCAGGGCTTTCTCTTTTCCCTCCCTGTGCGTGACGCCCGTCATTACATTATATCTGGCCCTTATTTTGTGTAGGTAAAAAAAAAAAAAATTTTTTTTTACCTACTTAGAATCCAGTATGGATCAAATTGCTGCTCTGTCCAAACAATTTCATGGCCTGACTCGCGACTGCGTAGACATCATTTAACTGTATTTGGAGGTGGCAGGATTGAAGGCGTCGGTCCTCCAGCAACAGCAGCAATTGCAAACTGACCGCAAGCCCAGTGGTTTGCAACTGGTAACCAGGTTGTTGCGGAACCCAAGGTCCCTCTCCCTGACAGATTTTCTGAGGGGAAGGGACAAGTTTTTGACATTCCGTGTGAGGCTGTAAATAATATTTTAAACTGCGCCCTTACTCCTCTGGTAATGAAGAACAGCGGGTGGGGGTTGTTATTTCCCTGCTGCAGGGGGACCCGCAGTCCTGGGCGTTCTCTTTACCTACTGATTCCCAGGCTCTTCGGTCAGTGGATGAGTTTTTCGGGGCCTTGGGTCTCATATATGACGACCCTGACCGAGTCGCGCTGGCTGAATCAAGATTACGGAGACTCCTACAAGGAGAGCGGCCGATAGAGGAGTATTGCTCTGACTTCCGTAGGTGGGCTACGGATACCCAATGGAACGACCCGACTCTCAGGAGTCAGTTCTGCTCTGAGTTATCCGAAAGGGTTAAGGATGCGCTTGCATTATATGAGACCCCCTTTTCCCTTGATGCGGTTATGTCCCTTTCTATCCGAATAGATAGACGCCTTAGGGACAGGTTGAAAAAACCGGAGCAATTGATAACCCCTCCCAAGCAGCAGTTAGTCTGTACGGACTTAGACGAGCCTATGCAGCTAGGAGGAACTACTCGTCAGGTCCGTCCTCCTGAGGCTCGCCGTAGGCGTGGGGTTTGTTTTTTTTGTGGGGAGAGGGGTCATTTCATTAATGTCTGTCCTTCTTTCCTCAGAAACAAAAGACCGTCGGAAAACTACTAACCCCAGGTGTGTGGAGGATGTCAGCCGGGGGGTATACGTTTCCTCCATACGTACATCGCAATTTGTGTTGCCAGCGGTTATTGTTTTTGGTGATAAGACGGAGACTATTTCTTTCTTTCTAGACAGTGGAGCAGGGGTAAATTTGATAGATGCCCATTTTGCCCGCACTATGGGTTTGTCTCTGTACGCTACAGAGACCTATTCCCATATTCGCTATTGATTCTGCTCCTCTGTCTCAGAGAAACCTCACCCACATTGTTCATAATTTACACCTTCGGGTAGGGGACCACCATAACGAGATGCTTTCATGTTATGTTCCGGAGTGGCTTCCCACTCCGGTAGTGCTGGGTCTTCCCTGGTTGGTAGCGCACAATCAGTGGTGGATTGGCAGCCAGGGAGATATTGAGTGGAGTGAGCAGTGCAGAGAAAATTGCTTAAATAGCAATTGCTTAGTCGCCTCCATAAACTACCCTACCTACATTATTTCGGATTTTGAGGACGTTTTTCTGAAAAGGGTTGTCAGAAGTTACCACCTCATCGTCCTTATGATTGCTCCGGCTTAACCCTTATTCCCGGCGCAAAATTACACAAGACCAGGTTATATAATCTTTCGGGTCCAGAGAGACAAACCATGAAAGATTATATCTCGAGAGCTTGGCTAAGGGACACATCAGACCCTCTTCTTTACCCGTGGCTGCAGGGTTTTTCTTTGTTAAAAAGAATGATGGGGGCCTGCGTCCTTGCCTAGATTTTCGTGAATTAAAATCGGATAACATCCGAGACCCATACCCTCTTCCTCTCATTCCTGACCTGTTTAACCAGATTGCGGGTGGTGCTAGGTGGTTCTCCAAACTTGATCTTAGGGGGGGCTACAATCTGATTCGTATTAAGGAGGGGGATGAGTGGAAGACAGCTTTTAACACCCCTGAGGGGCATTATGAAAAACTAGTTATGCCTTTCGGTCTGACAATGCTCCTGCCGTCTTTCAACATTTCGTTACTGACATTTTTAGTCATCTAATCGGCAGGTTTGTGGTAAATATACCTAGATGATATTTTAAATTTATACAACTATGAAGACAGGTTGGCATTAGCATGAGGTGCTCGATACCCACATGCAGTTGTGCATATATACAGGGGAGCAAATCCTGCACTTGTGGCCCGTTGCTAATGGCAATCCCCAGCAAAATTGCATACGGTGGAGGATGCCCGCGGCGAACCACAAGTACCACAATAGACATCCTACACAAGGTAACAAAGTGCGGATGTCATAATTAATATAACAATATAACAAAACAATAACAAACACAGGTGCACTCTGTAGTCTCACTAAACCCTCAAACTGATTTTAAAATTGAGAGATTAGTCAACATGTTCTACGGTGTAGAACATTTCTAAGCCCGGGCACCACGCCAAGGTTTCTCAAGTAGCCCGGGACCTAACACTGTCTATTGTGGTACTTGTGGTTCGCCGCGGGCATCCTCCACCGTATGCATTTTGCTGGGGATTGCCATTAGCAACGGGCCACAAGTGCATTCTGACCCTCTGGAGCTGTGTTGCTGCTTTCTCTGGTTGTTGGTCCAGAACGCTACCCTCCGGATCCCTGTTGGACCTTTGTGGTCTGCTGTGGTCGCCCACCTGGGTGTATGTGTTTGTCTGTATTGTCTGTCCTCTCCCTGGTGTTTCCCTCTTAGAGTCAGTGGTGCGGACTAGCGATCCCACCGGCCCGTTCACTATCTAGGGCTCATTTTAGGAAAAGCCAGGGTTTAGGCACGTGATCGCCGCACGGGTGAGGAACCCGTCTAGGGACGTCAGGGCAATCAGGTGCCAGCCGCAAGGTGAGTCAGGGGTCACCACCTTTCCCTCTCCCTTGGGCAGGGCTTTCCCTTTTTCCCTCCCTGTGCGTGACGCCGGTCATTACAACACTATTATGAAAGTATATTGGTATATAAACACTCCGCCTTCAATCTGTCGTTTTGGGGGGCGAATGGCCTATCACACCAGTTATAATAATTATTTTCCAGTACTGTTTGTCACTGTGTGTAGTAGAGGGAACGCAGCAAAACAGCCCAAAAAATGCTGCTGTACACAAATACACTATTATGAAAATATATTGGTATATAACACCCCGCTTCAATCTGTCGTTTTGGGGGGCGGCTGATATATCACACCAGTTATAATAAAAAAAAATGTATTGCGTTTGTCACGCTTTGTAGTTGTAGTATCGCTGCAGAACCGCTCACCAGTCACAATGCTGCACAATACAAATCCACTATAATATGCTTTCTATGTTAGAAAGTATATTATAAGGGTATTACACCCCTCTGTACTGCACCAGGGCCGTCTTTTCGAATGGGCACGCTGGGCAGTTGCCCGGGGGCCCCACTTGCCTGGGGGCCCGCCTGCCCAGTGAACCCACCAGCCAACTTCCCAACCGTCATTTAGCAGCGTTGCCGCCAGGGCCGTCTTTACCAAGGGGCAAAAGGGGCAGCTGCCCTGGGCCCAGTTGCTCCTGGGGGGGCCCAAGGCAGCTGCCTCTTGAGCCCTGCTAGCTACTGCCCCGGGTGTCAGGCTGTCGGCTACACAGGCATCATGATCGTACTGTGTTAATGATCTTAATTCTAGGACCTTAATGAGTTTTGATCTAGGACCTTAATGACATCATTACCATGTGACCAGTAACCTAGCAATTACTGGTCACATGGCTATGAAGTCATCACAGGTCCTATCAGGAGTGTTGCAGAAGTTAACTGTGGAGCTTTTCTGTGTAAAGATTACATCAGAAAAAGGTGACATGGGGTTGTTATTTTAATATACTGTAAACTACTGTATAGTGGGGTGCTGTGTACTGTGTGGGGGGCTGTATACTGTGTGGGGGCCTGTATACTGTGTGGTGGGCTATATATTGTGTAATGGGCTGTATATTGTGTGGTGGGCTGTATACTGTGTGTGGGGGGGGGGGGTGGCCTGTATACTGTGTGGTGGGCTGTATAGTGTGGGGGGCCTGTATAGTGTGGGGGGCCTGTATAGGGTGGGGGGGGGGCTGTATAGTGGGGGGAGTGCTATACTGCTGTACTGTATAGTGTGGGGGGCTGTATACTGTGGGTGCGGTATAGTGTAGAGTGCTGTACTGTATAGTGTGGGGGGCTGTATCGTGTATAGTTTGGGGTGCTGTATACAGTGAGGTGCTGTATAGTGTGGGGGTCTATACTGCTCTACTATATACTGTGGGGTACTGTATAGTGTGGGGTGCTAAACTGCATACTGTGTGGTGCTGTATACTATAGGGTGCTATACTGCATACTGTGTGGTGCTGTATACTATAGGGTGCTATACTGCATACTGTGGGGTACTGTATGCTATAGGGTGCTATACTGCATACTGTGTGGTGCTGTATACTATAGGGTGCTATACTGCATACTGTGTGGTGCTGTATACTATAGGGTGCTATACTGCATACTGTGTGGTGCTGTATACTATAGGGTGCTATACTGCATACTGTGTGGTGCTGTATACTATAGGGTGCTATACTGCATACTTGGGGGTTTACATCCACTTTAATCATACAACTAAAAAAACGAAATAAATATAGATATATATATAAATGTACACACACTCTGGTGCTGGTGGGTAATGCTGGTGTGGGTACTGCTGGTGCTGGTGGGTATTAATGTTGGAGTGGCGTGTGTACTGCCTGGGTACTCTACATTGTGACATCACAAAAAAAAAAAATGTTTGGGTTTACATCCACTTTAAGTTATTAGTGCCCCTCAAGTTTTGACTGTAATATCTTATGTGTCCCCCTTATATAGCAATCTTAGAGTTGCCACTCGTTCGAGGAAGTGTAAAAAAGGTGAGGAAAAATAAAGTTTATTACGTGTTGGTGAAAATAACCTTTAGTGCAGAAATGAAACGTAATGTTTTGAGTGGAGCACAGAAGAGGAAAAAGGCTGCAGAGGAGAAAGAGAAAATGTGCAAACTTCCAAAACTAACATCTTGGCTCAATCCAGGTGCAACGTCAGCCAGTAGTTCTGCTCCTCCAGATGTAGCATCCACATCTACATGCACTCCAATTCCAGCAGAAATACCAATGGTATCATTACCTGATCCTACTGCTGGGGAAAATCCACAAGAGGAAATGCCCAATAAATATCGCCTTATTGATAATTTGCATTTTTATTCTAGTGCGTGATTGTGTAGACAGGGCCCCAGTGCACTGTATTGCCCGGGGGCCTATAATGCTCTTAAGATGGCACTGTACTGCACACCTATCAATAGTACACCTATACCAGTCCTTAAAAGGACTTTTGTGGACCTATTAGCTAGCGATTTGTGTCCCTAACAGTCTGTCACTGCTCCACACAGCAACCTTTCCCTACACTGACAAAAGACAGAATGTAAAATGGCAGCCAGATCAGGTCTATTTATAAGGTAGGGGGTATGTTCATGTGCTGAAACTTTTCAATTGGCTGTCCTATACCTCATGATGGATGTGTCATAGGTCAATGTTCTTCACAATGTAAAAGAATATGGCAGGCGCGAATATCTCCATATGTATGCATGTTCAGCGAATCGCGAACAAACAAAGTTCACCGCAAACCAACCGCCGGGCGAACCGCAAGGCCATCTCTATTGGCTAAAGTCTCAGTTCTTCACATCAGCTTGAGGGATTAGCCAGTGTTGTCAGTTGAATATCATTGTGGTGCACCTTTCGCAGTGATTTAGTTTGCTGTTCACTAAAATTCCTAGGTCCTTTTCCATGTCAGTGTTACCCAGTGTTTTAACATTTAGTATGTATGGGTTACTTGCATTATTCCTTCCCATGTGCATAACCTTACATTTGTCAGTGTTAAACCTCATCTGCCACTTACTGTATCTGCCCAAGCCTCCAATCTATCGAGATCCATCTGTAGCAATATACTGTCCTCTTCCGTGTCAATTACTTTACACAGTTTAATGTCATTTGCAAAAGTTGATATTTTACTGTGCAAGCCTTCTACAAGATCATTATTAAATGTAATGAAGAGAATAGGGCCCAATATTGACCCCTGAGGTACTCCACTAGTGACAGTGACCCAGTCTGAGTGTGTAGCGTTAATAACCACCCTCTGTTTTCTATCACTGAGCCAGTGGCGTGCCTAGGGTGTTTGGCACCTGAAGTGGGTCCTTTCTCTGGCCTTTTCTCGCCCCCCCAATACTTGACCACATACCTCTTACATACAGGGACATCTCCTGTCATGTAGACCTTTTCTTTACTCTCGTCTCTACAGAGTTTGTAACATAGACATGTTAGATTTCTGTCACGAGGGTATCGAGAACCACGCCTGACTCCGTTATACCCGGGGTCAGGAAGTCGCAGCGGTTGGCTGCACGCTCTATTTAAGATAGGGCTGTTTTCCTTATGGTAGCTTTCTGGGTTTGCTTTGCAAACTCTTTTGGCTCACTCAGGGATCCGTAGCTCCTTCTCCTCAGCTGTTCCTTGTCCAGCACTGCCAAACCTCCTTATATTCCTCTCTCACACTTCTCTGGTTGCCAGAGATAGAACTTCCTGCCTGTACATCTATTCTGACCTTCTGGAGCTGTGTTGCTGCGTTCTCTGGTAGTTGGTCCAGAACGCTACCCTCCGGATCCCTGTTGGACCTTTGTGGTCTATTGTGATCGCTCACTTGGGTGTATGTGTTTGTCTGTTTTGTCTGTCCTCTCCCTGGTGTTTCCCTCTTAGTGATAGTGGTGCGGACTAGCGATCCCACCGGCCCGTTCACTATCTAGGGCTCATTTTAGGGAAAGCCAGGGTTTAGGCACGTGATCGCCGCACGGGTGAGGAACCCGTCTAGGGACGTCAGGGCAGTCAGGTGCCAGCCGCAAGGTGAGTTAGGGGTCACCACCTTTCCCTCTCCCTTGGGCAGGGCTTTCCCTTTTATCCTCCCTGTGCATGACGTCGGTCATTACAATTTCTCAGTTTTTCCATCAACCCCCACCCCCAATTCTGGTGTCCCCACAGTGTAATTCCGCTGTCACCCCCAATACTGTGCCCCCCAATGAACCAGGTACTATACTGCTGAAGAAATAGTGACCCCCAGTAGACATAATTGGGGTCATTTATCAAACTGGTGTAAAGTAGAACTGGATTTCCAAAACAGCTGTCAAATATGAAAGGTGGAATCTGATTGGCTGCTTTGGGCAACTAAGCCATTTCTACTTTACACCAGTTTGATAAATAACCCCAAATGTCCCAATAGTGTCCACAGCAGTTATAATGTCCCCTAGAGTGCCCCAAGTAATAATAACACCCTATATTGTGCTCCAGGTAATAATCCCTGTATAGTGTCCCGGGAAATAATAGAATTGCCCCTACAATGTCTCCCCAATAACAAAGCCCCCACACTGCCCCCATATAGTAATTTTCCCCAAACTGCACCCACATAGTAATCCCCCCATAGTAATTTGACGCCACACAGTAATTTCCCCCACACTGCCCCATATAGTAATTTTCACCACACAGTAATTTGCCCCACACTGCCCCCACACAGTAGTTTCCCCCACACTGCCCCATACAGTAATTTCCCCCACCTTGCCCCCACACAGTAATTTCCCACACACCACCCCATATAGTAATTTCCCACACACAGTAATTTCCCCCACACTGCCCCATACAGTAGTTTCCCCCACACTGCCCTAATATAGTAATTTGCCCCACACAGTAATTTCCCCCACACTGCCCCCATACAGAAGTTTGCCCACACTGCCCACCACAGTAATTTCCACCACACAGCCCCCCACAGTAATTTCCCACACACTACCCCATACAGTAATTTCCCCCACACTGCCCCATACAGTAATTTCCCCCTTACAGTAATTTCCCACACATAGCAGTGTCCCCCACACTGCCCCCACACAGTACTTTCCCCCATACAGTAATTTCCCCCACACTGCCCCCACACAGTAGTGTCCCCCATACTGCCTCCATACAGTAATTTCCCACACACTGCCCCATACAGTAATTTCCCCATACAGTAATTTCCCACATACAGCAGTGTCCCCCACACTGCCCACACACAGTAATTTCCCCCATACAGTAATTTCCCCCACACTGCCCCCACAGTAATTTTACCCACACTGCCCCCACACAGTAGTTTCCCCCACACTGCCCCTCACACAGTAGTTTCCCCACACAGTAGTTTCCCCCACACTGCCCCCACACAGTAGTTTCCCCCACACTGCCCCCACACAGTAATTTCCCCCACACTGCCCCATGTAGTAATTTGCCCCACACAGTAGTTCCCCCACATTGCGCCATATAGTAATTTGCCCCTACATAGTAATCCCTCCCATAATTGTTGCCCCCACATAGTAATCCATCTCATAATAATTTGCCCCCACACAGAATCCCATTATAATATTTTTCCCCTTCATGTCCTCCTGTGTCCCCTCCGTGTCCCCAAAAGTTGGCACATAAAATAAAAAAAATAAAAAAAAATAAAAGCTAAATACTCACCTATGTCCAGGCTCTTGCTCGCAGAGGAAGGCGCGCATACTTCACTGTGCTGCTGCGTCCCGTCACAGGCGCGCGCGATGACGTCATCACGCACGCCTGCGGCAGGATTTCACTACCGCATAGGCCCCAGGCCTACTAGTCCTGAAGCCTATGGCGGTGATCGGCAGCGAGGCAGGGAACTATGCGCTCCTGTGCCCCACCGCAGTATGTGGGCATCAGCGCTCCAGTATTGATGGAAGCGCTCATTGCTTCTGGCACCCCCCTAAGGTCCAGCACCCAGGGTGGACCGCACCCCCCGCCCACCCCTAGGCACGCCACTGCACTGAGCCAGTTACTTACCCACATACAGACATTTTCTCCCAGTCCAAGCATTCTCATTTTATATACTAATCTTTTATGCGGTACAGTGTCAAATGCTTTGGAGAAGTCCAGATATACAACATCCATTGATTCGCGCTGTCAAGTCTAGAACTTACCTCCTCATAGAAACTGATTAAATTAGTTTTACATGACCGATCCCTCATAAAGCCATGCTGATATGGCGTTATTTGATTATTTTCCTTGAGGTACTCCAAGATAGCATCTCTTAGAAAACCTTCAAACAGTTTACCCATGACAGATGTTAAACTTACCAGCCTATAGTTTCCAGGCTCTGTTTTTGGACCCTTTTTGAATATTGGCACTACATTTGCTATGCACCAATCCTGTGAAACACTCCCTGTCAGTATAGAGTCCTTAAATATCAGAAATAAGGGTTTGGCTATGACATTACTTAATTCTCTTAGGATATGGGGGTGTATGCCATCTGGTCCTGGCGATTTGTCTATTTTAATCTTTTTAAGACGCCGCTGTACTTCTTCCTGGGTCAGACAGGGCACTTTTAATGGGGAATTAACTTTTACATTCTGCATTTCATTTGACAGTTTATTGAAGTTTGATATAAGTTTTGAATGGTAATTGGAAGGTTATTACTTTTTGGTCACAATTTCCCAGGTGTCCCCCGACCTGCATATCTGTTGTTCTGTCAGGTCTATTGGTTAATACTAAGTCCAGTATGGCCGTCCCTCTAGTCGGGTCCTGAACCAGTTGGGAAAGGTAATTGTCTTTGGTTATTGCCAAGAACCTGTTTCCTTTATGAGATATACAAGTTTCAGTTTCCCAGTCTATATCTCATTATGATTTGCCACCTCGTCTGTCTCGCTTAGTAGCAGATTTTCCGTGGACTCTAGACTATTAGGTGGTTTATAATAAACTCCTATTAGTAATTTATTATTGTTTTTGCCTCCATGTATTTCTACCCATAGTGACTCCACATGTTCATTTCCATCACTTATATCTTCCCGGAGTGTGGGCTTTAGACAGGACATTACATAAAGGCAGACCCCTCCCCCTCTCCAGTTTTGGTGATCCTTTCTAAACAGACTGCAACCCTGTAGATTAACCGCCCAGTCATAGCTATCATCCAGCCATGTCTCAGTTATTCCCACTATGTCATCACTAATTTCAGTTCACCAGTTTTATTAGTCAGGCTTCTGGCTTTAGTATACATACATTTAAGAGGTTTATGTATATTTTTTACCCTACACTTTTCCTTCTGAGCTGTTCTAGTCCCTCCTTCCATTTCTCCCCCAGTCCCATTACCTTGCCCCCACTCTCTCTATCTACACTATCTTCCTATACTATAATGTAATTACCCTCCCCCAGTCCCAAGTTTAAACACTCCTCCAACCTTCTAACCATCTTCTCCCCCAACACAGCTGCCCCTTCCCCATTGAGGCGCAGCCCATCCCTATGATAGAGCCTGTAGCCAACAGAGAAGTCGGCACAGTTCTCCAGTAACCAAAATCTCTCCTTCCTACACCAGTTCTTGAGCCACTTGTTAACCTCCCTAATCTCCCACTGCCTTTCTTGTGTGGCTCGTGGTACTGGTAGTATTTCAGAAAATGCTACCTTTGAGGTCCTTGCCCTAAGCTTTTGACCTAAATCCCTAAAATAATTTTTAAGGACGCTCCACCTACCTCTAACTTTGTCATTGGTTCCGATATGGATCATGACCGCTGGATCTTCTCCAGCCCCTCCCAGTAATCTGTCAACCTGATCCACGATATGTCGAACTCGAGCGCCAGGAAGACAACACACCGTTTGATGATCCTGGTCTTTGTGACAGATTGCCCTATCTGTACCCCTAATAATTGAGGGTGAATCAAGAATTCCCAGTTTTTCTGGCATTTTGCTTGCCTTTACCAAACACATTGTAAATTGCTTCTATTTCTGAAAATTGAAGCAAAACCGAATGGAACCCTCAGAGCTCATGTAAATGTGCACAGAGCCACATGGCTCCCTACTTTGGAGCCAAAGGCTTCTAGGGGAGACACAGATATGGCATTACACAAAGTATTGAGATTTGAGTTTTCACCTTGCATTCTGCTGAGATAACGTACAATACTAAGGATGAGCAAACTGTTTCTACCAGTTCAGAATTCGGTCCGAACTTCTCAAAAAGTTCAGATTCAGTCAAATCCAAATTTTTAGAGAGAGAGAGACTAATACAGGAATCTGTGGTTCTCAACAATATATATGTGCTGTCTAAGGGGTACTCTTCTTCATTATGCCGAGTACACGGGTGCAGTATTGTAGACCAGGCTATGCATCTACTATTCCAAGTAACCAAGTATGTATGCCCAGTATTGTAGACCAGGCAATGCCCCTCTTTCTTGGAAAGACATTTAAATTGGTGTTCCTAAACCTATATGATAATTTGCATAGATTTTACTCAAAAATCCATAGGATCGTTGTTTGGCCTACAATAGTCATCACATATACTAACTGGTCTCCATAATAGAAATGGTACCCATCCCGAGGTTTCCCCTATGTCCTTGCAACTAGAAATGTTGTTCTAATCTGCTTTTCTCTGATTAACAGCTTTTTCCTGAAAGAACTACTTACAGATGTGAGGCTGGCTTACCAAATTTTCTAGCTACATAAGGCCTCTTGCACACGAACGTGTGCTGGCCATGCCCATGCTGCGGACCGCAAATTGTGGTCTGCAATGCATGGGCACCGACCGTTGGGATGCCACATGCTGATCGCGACCCCATTCACTTGAATGGGGTCCGTGATCCGTCCGTCCCGCAAAAAGATAGGACAAGTTCTATCTTTTTGCGGAATGGAAGCATGGAACGGATCCCCACGAAAGCTCTCCGTAGTGCTTCCGTAGGGTTCCGTTCCGTGCTTCCGTTCTGCATCTCCGGATTTGCGGACCCATTCAAGTGAATGGGTCCATATCCATGATGCGGAAGGCACACGGCCGGTGCCCCGTGTATTGCGGTTCTGCCATATGCGGGCTGCAATACGACCACGGGGGGCACACAGTCGTGTGCAGGAGGCCTAAGCCTGTTTAAAAGGCATGAAAACTTCTCTGCCAATCTGCTGTTGGAAAATATAAAATATATTGCTGTGGTGTTCTCCTAAATGTTTCCTTGCTCTCTGTCTCTCTTACTGTTTCCTTGCTTTTCGGTCTCTCTCTTCAAAAATGTACTGTCGTTTTTTAGAACATATAGTTTTTACATGCAGTAATTAACTGATCTATAATATGCACATAAAAAACATAACATTTCTTATAAAAAAATGTATGTCATTTTGTGCTGCAGCGTTTGACCACACAGCACAGTGCCACAGCAAAATGCATGAGCCAAAGAACTTTTGGTGTTTTCTCCTGATGTCTCCTAAATTCTCCTAATGGCTAATAGACTAATCTCGATTCCAGTTCTGTGTGCTATGCCTTGTGTTAGCTCTGCATTACATAGTAGCTGCATTTCAATTTCTGGGGTTCAAGCGCACAGGAAAATCAATATATAGTTAGCATGCAAATGTGTGTTCTACCAAATCCTATTTATCAGGTCAGCCAGTTGACATGTAAAGAAAATTAGGCACTCGATGTACAAATTTGAAAAGAACTGAAGAATGCCAAGTGATATCCTTCAGCCTATGACTCAGTAAAGTATTTCCAAGTATAATATGAGCAGCAGAGAGGAAACTTTTGGTGTATGGTTGACACTGAAAAGACCATAAAACTAAAGTGATTTGTATAAA
The DNA here is from genome assembly GCF_905171765.1 of Bufo bufo. Classification (NCBI taxonomy): domain Eukaryota; kingdom Metazoa; phylum Chordata; class Amphibia; order Anura; family Bufonidae; genus Bufo; species Bufo bufo. The sequence goes on from NC_053393.1 coordinate 164,922,651, forward strand.
GGAGACCTTTTTAAATAAGGAACAGATGTTAATTAAAACATTTTGACATTATAACTTCTTAAATCAGATATAAAAGAGAAATCCTGCATATAATATAAAAGGCAAAGTCATACTTTAAAACAGAATAAATGATTACTCATATAATGCATGATAATCCTGTATACTAATGCCAGAAGACTGACTAATGAAACTAGGGAACTGGAATTAGTGATGTGTGAGGAGGACTATGACATAGTGGGAATAACTGAGACATGGCTGGATGATAGCTATGACTGGGCGGTTAATCTACAGGATTACAGTCTGTTTAGAAAGGACTGCCAAAACCGGAGAGGGGGAGGGGTCTGCCTTTATGTAAAGTCCTGTCTAAAGCCCACACTCCGGGAAGATATAAGTTAGGAACATGAACATGTGGAGTCACTGTGGGTAGAAATACATGGAGGCAAAAACAATAATAAATTACTAATAGGAGTTTATTATAAATCACCTAATATACCAGAAAATCTGCTACTAAACGAGATAGACGAGGCGGCAAATCAAAATGAGGTGGTTATTATGGGGGACTTCAACTACCCAGATATAGACTGGAAAACGGAAACTTGTACAGTACAGACCAAAAGTTTGGACACACCTTCTCATTCAAAGAGTTTTCTTTATTTTCATGACTATGAAGGCATCAAAACTATGAATTAACACATGTGGAATTATATACATAACAAACAAGTGTGAAACAACTGAAAATATGTCATATTCTAGGTTCTTCAAAGTAGCCACCTTTTGCTTTGATTACTGCTTTGCACACTCTTGGCATTCTCTTGATGAGCTTCAAGAGGTAGTCCCCTGAAATGGTCTTCCAACAGTCTTGAAGGAGTTCCCAGAGATGCTTAGCACTTGTTGGCTCTTTTGCCTTCACTCTGCGGTCCAGCTCACCCCAAACCATCTCGATTGGGTTCAGGTCCGGTGACTGTGGAGGCCAGGTCATCTGGCGCAGCACCCCATCACTCTCCTTCATGGTCAAATAGCCCTTACTTTCAAAGTTTTCCCAATTTTTCGGCTGACTGACTGACCTTCATTTCTTAAAGTAATGATGGCCACTCGTTTTTCTTTACTTAGCTGCTTTTTTCTTGCCATAATACAAATTCTAACAGTCTATTCAGTAGGACTATCAGCTGTGTATCCACCTGACTTCTCCTCAATGCAACTGATGGTCCCAACCCCATTTATAAGGCAAGAAATCCCACTTATTAAACCTGACAGGGCACACCTGTGAAGTGAAAACCATTTCAGGGGACTACCTCTTGAAGCTCATCAAGAGAATGCCAAGAGTGTGCAAAGCAGTAATCAAAGCAAAAGGTGGCTACTTTGAAGAACCTAGAATATGACATATTTTCAGTTGTTTCACACTTGTTTGTTATGTATATAATTCCACATGTGTTAATTCATAGTTTTGATGCCTTCAGTGTGAATCTACAATTTTCATAGTCATGAAAATAAAGAAAACTATTTGAATGAGAAGGTGTGTCCAAACTTTTGGTCTGTACTGTATGTCTTTAAGTAGATCTGCCTGTTTTTCTACAATCTGATGATACGCCCCCTGAGCCCCGCTCTGCTGTGCAGCCAGTTCGTCCATGGCTGCACGCGACATGGAGGAGCTTCTTCCATGCCTGCAGAGTAAATGCGCATGCGCTGCTTTTCCTCATCCTCGCAGCGCATGCCCAGTCTGCCACTGGCGCCCCAGCCTCACATAACCCTAACCCCCTATCCGGCACTTCTACTGTGTCCAGGGTCAGTGCCTGGAGCTGACACATTACCGGCATTGGAGTTTTCTCCAATCTGATGGTATATTTTAACTTGAAGTGTCCCCATCACCATGGGAACGCCTCTATGTTAGAATATACCATCGGATTTGAGTTAGATGAAAACTCAGATCCGACAGTATATTCTAACACAGAGGCGTTCCCATAGTGCTGGGGATGCTTCAAGTTAGAATATACTGAGAACCAGGGGCGTCGCTAGGTTAAAACATTCGGGGCCTGGGCCTGCTAGATACAACTGTATTGCCGTACAACAGAACAGCAATACAATTGAATCTAATACACCGGGAAGAGATGAAGGACCTGTGGTGACATCACAGGTCATGTGATCAGCAAAACAGGCTGTGATAGGATTACCTGGATGATGTCACCATCATGTGACCAGTGCAGGATTGGACCGGAGTGAAGAGGAGAAGGAGCCTAATGCTGATGTCTGTACATGAGAAAAGGTAAGTGAAGGGAGGGGCAGAGCAATGCTGGGAGTTGTAGTTATTTAACTGGGATGTATGTTAGGACTGAAGGAAGGGATGTTATTGACATGGAACTGTGTGCTTGAGGTGGCTGGGGGAGGGAGTGATGTTATTTACATGGGACTGTATGTTGAAAGTGGATGATGGGGGGGAATGATGTTTATGTATATGGGACTTAATGTTTAGGCTACGTTCACACTTGTGTTTGGGGATCCGCTTGTGAGATGCATCAGTTTAACCCCAATGCATTCTGAATGGATGCGGATCCATTCAGAATGCATTCATTCGGCTCCGTACGGCCCCCCATTCCGTTTTGGAGGCGGACCCCAAAATTCTGCAAGCAGCATTTTTTGTGTCCGCATGGCCTTGTGGAGCCAAACGGATCCGTCCTGACTTACAATGTAAGTCAATGGGGACGGATCCCTTTGCATTGACACAAAATGGTGCAATTGTAAACGGATCCGTCCCCCATTGACTTTCAATGTAAGACAGGACGGATCCGTATTTAGACTTAGAAATTCAAATCTAATGCAAATTAATCTGTCCTGAACGAATGCATTCGTTTGTATTATCGGTGCGGATCCGTCCTGTACAAGTACAGGACAGATCCGCACGAACGCAAGTGTGAAAGTAGCCTTAGGGGGTGATGTTTACATGGGATTGTGCGTTGGAGGCGGCTGGGGAGGAGGTGATGTTATTTACATGGGACTGTATGGTGGTGGGAGAATTATAACTGCAGGGGGCACTGGAGATCCAGGGGACATTATAGGCGGTCTTATTACTACTGGGGGCTCTATAGGAGGGTCTTATAGATCCGCCTTATTTCTGCTAAGCGCACTATGGGGGCCTTATTACTACTGAGGGGTCTGTAGGGAGCTTTATTACCACTGGGGGAACAATAGGGGGCCTTATTTCTACTGGGGACTCTGTGAGGGTATTATTAATATGGGAGGGCTCTTCTAATAATGGGGGCATTGTTGAGGAGCATTATCACGGTGTGGGCAGTGTTACTAATGAGGGCATTCTAGAAGGGAATTACTATTGGTGGGACTATGAGAAGCACTATTTCTATGGGGGCAGTAATGTTTCTTCAGGATAGTATTTGGGGAGGGGCAGGGGTGTAACTAAAGGCTCATGGCCCCGGTGCAAGAGTTCAGCTTGGGCCCCCCTTCCCTCAGTGCTTTGTGTGTCTTCTTATGCGGCACAAGTGTCTTTGGGCCCCTTCAGGCTCCTGGGCCCGGTAGCGACTGCTACCTCTGCACCCCCTATAGCTACACCCCTGGGGGGGGGCACAACAAGCAACAGGATAACACTGTGGGGACTCCAGTTGGGGGATAATGATAGAATGTGAGGAAGCTAAGATGTCTGTGTGTCACACTCTGCAGAGACGAGGCGGCTGAGAGAAGTTGTCCAGACCGAGTGGAGAAGATGATGAGAGACAAGATCTACAGAGAAGATGATGACAGAGAGGAGACGTCACCTGGAGGCCCTGGGTGTGACAGGTAAGTGCTGCTGTATAGCAAGTACAGCAAAGTGCGGGGGGGGGGGCAACATATTTATTGGGGCTTGTGCCCCGGATCTTTTGAGACCCTAGCAACGCCCCTGCTGAGAACTGTGGACATAACTGCCCCCTGCTGCCTGGCAGCACCTGATCTCTTACAGGGGGCTGTGATCCGCACAATTAACCCCTCAGGTGCCGCCCCTCAGCGCTGCAGCGTAACTTCGGCTTCCAGCTCACCGTCTCATATGCGACATGCCCACAAGGTGGAACTCCACCTTGCACATGCTGGCCAGACTGTGCGAGCAGCAGCAGACGATAGTGGAGTTTCAGCTGCAGCACGCATGGGTGAGTCGCTCTGCGGAACAGCACCACTTCACCACCAATGACCGGGCCTCCATGCGAGACCTGTGTTCCTTGTTGCGCTGTTTCGAGTAATCCACCAACATGGCCAGTGCTGATAACGCCGTTCTCAGCGTTACTATCCCACTTCTATGCCTCCTTGAAAAAACGCTGCTGGCGATAATGGAAGAGGATATGGCACAGGAGGAGGAGGAGGAAGAGGGATAATTTCATAGGGTTTCCGGCCAGTCATTCACAAGTGGCTCAGAGAGTGGGTTCCTGCACCCACAAATGCCAGGTACACAATTGTCTAGCCAGGGCACAGTTCTGGAGGATGACGAGGCGGAGGAGGAGGAGATGGAGGAGGAGGAACCGTGTTATCAGCAGGGTGGCACCCAGACCAGCTCATGGCCATCACTGGTGCGTGGATGGGGGGATACAGAGGACACAGACGATACACCTCCCACAGAGGACAGCTTTTCGTTGCCTCTGGGCAGCCTGGCATACATGAGCGATTACATGCTGCAGTGTCTCCGCAATGACCGCCGAGTTGCCCACATTCTAACTTGTGCTGATTACTGGATGGCCTTGCTGCTGGATCCCCGTTACAAGTACAACGTAGCGTCCTTAATTCCCTCACTGGAGCGTGAGCGTAAGATGCGCGAGTACAAGCGCACGCTGGTAGATGCACTGCTGGTGGCATTCCCACCTGACAGCGGGGGCGCAGTGGAAGCACAAGGCGAAGGCAGAGGAAGAGGTCGCCAATGCAGCTGAGGCACCGCCAGCACCTCAGAAGGCAGGGTTAGCATGGCCGAAATGTGGAAAAGATTTGTCAGCACGCCACAACAACCAGCACCACCAGCTGATATAGAACGTCTTAGCAGGAGGCAGTATTTCACCAACATGGTGGAGCAGTTTGTGTGCACATGCCTACACGTACTGAATGACCGGTCTGCCCCCTTCAACTTCTGGGTCTCCAAATTGGGCACATGGCCTGAGCTTGCCCTTTACGCCTTGGAGGTGCTGGCCTGCCCTGCAGCCAGTGTATTGTCTGAACGTGTGTTTAGCAGGACAGGGGCGTTATCACAGACAAGCACAGCCGCCTGTCCACAGCCAATGTGGACAAGCTCACATTCATTAAAATGAATGTCCGTACCTTGTGGAGAATAGACATGCATACCGGCCTTATAACAATCCATTGTTATACTACAGAGCAAGTGCTCATTGTTGTATTTTTAAAACCAAAAACCAGTGTTGGCTACCTCGTCCTCCACCACCTCCTCAAATTCCTACTCCATATGAACCTCCACCTCATAAATCAAGTTTATTTTTATTTTTTTTGTACTTATTTTATTTTATGTCATTTCACTAATTTGTCTGTTACATTTTCAGGTGAAATTGACCAATTTTTGAGTGTGATATACCAATGCTATACCTAGTAGACAGGTAAAAGAAATTCACTAATTTGTCTGTTACATTTTTGGGTGAAATTCACCAATTTTTGGCTGTGATATACCACTGCTATACCTAGTAGACAGGTAAAAAAAAAATCATTAATTTGTCTGTTACATATACCGGCCTTATAACAATCCATTGTTATACTACAGCGCAAGTGCTCATTGTTGTATTTTTAAAACCAAAAACCAGTGTTGGCTACCTTGTCCTCCACCACCTCCTCAAATTCCTACTCCATATGAACCTCCACCTCATAAATCAAGTTTATTTTTTATTTTTTTTGTACTTATTTTATTTTATGTCATTTCACTAATTTGTCTGTTACATTCTCTGGTGAAATTCACCAATTTGTGGCTGTGATATACCCCTGCTATACCTAGTAGACAGGTAAAAACATTTCACTAATTTGTCTGTTACATTCTTGGCATGACATTTGACCATTTTTGCGGTGATTAAACCCCTGCTCTGCATAGGTGATAGGGACATAAATTTAAAAAAATCGTCTGTTACAAGGTGACATTTTACCAATTTTGCCGTATACAAACCCCTGCTCTTCATAGGTGACAGGGAATTACATTTCTAAAATTCTTCTTTAATTGATGTGCGCGCCCTTCTTTCATTCAATGCTTTAACTTTAACAACTTGTCCCACATTTGCGCTTTAACATATGTCCCACTTTTCCGCTCGATCATATTTAATTTAAAAAAATTTACCTCCCTTGGATTTGGTCTCTCTTTCTCACGCTCCCTCTCTGGCGTGGAACCCTGATTCGCCAATAACCGTGATCAACATGGTAGGCTCAGAAAATAACATCGAACGTTGATAGAGAAGATATCCAAATGGATCGTAGACGTGGCAGAAATGATCTAGAATCAACAAATCCTAAATACCCCAGTGACATTCCCTATAATTTTTTATTAATCATTCCAATAACAGGGCATCTTAAGAGTCCTGTATTGTTATTTATTGTCACTACCTCTCCGAGTCGGGAGTGGGTAATTGCTGCGCGCCCCCTCCTTAAGGGTCCATTCACACGTCTGTTGTTTCTTTCCTGATCTGTTCCGTTTTTTGCGGAACAGATCTGGACCAGATCTGGACCTATAAATTTTCAATGGGTCCTGAAAAAAATCGGACAGCTCAATGTCTGATAACTTAGAAGCTTTTGCTTTAATACTTTGTCACACATTTCCGCTCGATCACATTGAATTTGATCCATTGACCTCCCTTGGATGTAATATCCCTTTCTCACGCTCCCTCTCCGGCGTGGAACCATGATTTGTCGCTAACCGCGTGCAACATGGTAGGCGCAGAAAAAAACATTGAAAGTTGATAGAGTAGATATCCAATTGGATCGTGAACATCACGGTGATGTGCGACATGGTGGGGCAGTATGTGTGCACACGCCTACACGAACTAACTGATGGGTCTGACCCCTTGAAACTTCTGGGTCTCCAAATTAGGCACATGGCCTGAGCTTGCCCTTTACGCCTTGGAGGTGCTGGCCTGCCCTGCAGCCAGTGATTTGTCTGAACGTGTGTTTAGCACGACTGGAGGGGGTTATCACAGGTTATATTTCCCAATGTTTTGGGGTGTACCCTAATATAAAAAAATAAAAATAAATTTAAAACCAAAAGGCAGTGTAGGCTACCTCTTCCTCCTCCACCGCCACATCCACTGCCTCCTCAACCTCCTACTCCATAATGTCACGGATGGTGTACAGGAAACAAGACAATACCATATAAACAATGTCTCTCTGGATCCACAACTAAGGAACAAAGGGAGACCCCTGCAATAGACCTGCCGCTCTCCCTCACTGCTCAGCCTATGCAAACACCCCAAAGGTGGATGGGCGCATATCCACGTTCCTCGGCTATCTATTACCTGAAGACCCTACAATAGTGAGGGGACACGACCACCGGCTCCCTACACTGACACGGAGGGAGTCAGGGTCACCTGGATCCAGAAAAGACAAAATCATAAATACATAAACAGCACTTATCTTGCAGACGACTGACGACTGGGAACTGGGAACTGGGAACAGCATGCACAAACACTCCAGGAAGTTGTATCAGCCGCACACTACTGCATTATGGGGAGGAACTTAAAGGGTAGCAATCAGTCCAACTGCATGACAGCTGAGATAGACTAACGAGATGAGAAACTAAACCAAAACAAAGAAATTCAAGGAGGAGGATCTGAGAAGCTCCTGTGAGCGCTTCTCAGCTGTCTGGCTGTGACAGTACCCCTCCCTCTAGGAGTGGACTCCGGACACTCAGAGCCCACCTTCCGGAAAACAACGTGACAGGGCATCTGCCTTCACATTCTTAACCCCAGGGCGGAACGTAACAACAAAATTAAACCTTGAAAAGAAGAAAGACCATCTGGCCTGTCTCGGGTTCAGACACTTTGCTGACTCCAAGTAGGCCAGATTTTTATGGTCAGTAAACACGTTAATAGGGTGTCTGGCTCCCTCTAGCCAATGGCGCCATTCCTCAAAAGCCAACTTGATGGCCAACAATTCCCTATCTCCCACATCATCATTTCTCTCTGCGGAGGAGAGTTTCTTTGAGAAAAAGGCACACGGTTGCCATTTGGCAGGAGAGGAACCCTGAGACAAGACCGCACCCACCCCTACCTCAGAAGCATCAACCTCAACTATGAAGGGTAACGAAATATCAGGTTGTACTAGGATGGGAGCAGAAGCAAAACTCTCCTTGATATTAGAAAAGGCCTTACGCGCCTCTACCGACCAGGAAGAAAAATCTACCCCCTTTCTGGTCATATCAGTGAGTGGTTTAACAACAGAGGAATAATTCAAAATAAATTTCCTGTAATAATTGGCAAAGCCCAAAAAAAACGCATCAGCGCCTTCTGATTCTCAGGAAGCTCCCACTCAAGCACAGCGCGGACCTTCTCAGGGTCCATGCGAAAACCAGAAGCGGAGACAAGAAACCCCAGAAATTGGATTTCTGGAACCGCAAACACACATTTTTCCAGTTTCGCCTATAATTTATTCTCCCGCAGGATGAGCAAGACCTGACGTAAGTGTTCCTTATGAGTCTTGAAATCAGGAGAAAAAATCAAAATGTCATCCAAATACACTAATACAAATTTTCCCATTAAATGATAAAAAATGCTGTTGACGAAATGCTGAAAAACGGCTGGGGCATTCATCAAACCAAAAGGCATAACCAAATTCTCAAAATGGCCCTCAGGGGTATTGAAAGCCGTCTTCCATTCGTCTCCTTCTCTGACCCTAACCAGGTTGTATGCCCCTCTTAGGTCTAATTTGGAAAAGACTTTAGCCCCAACAACCTGGTTAAACAGGTCCGGGATCAGAGGAAGCGGATAAGGATCACGAATAGTGATACTGTCCAGCTCCCTGAAGTCCAGACAAGGTCTTAAAGAACCATCTTTTTTCATAACAAAGAAAAAACCAGCGGCAACAGATGACTTCGAGGGTCGTATGTGTCCTTTTCTCAGACTCTCAGAGATATAAGCCCGCATAGCGACCCTCTCAGGTTGGGAGAGATTGTATAAACGAGATTTAGGCAGCTTGGCGCCTGGGATGAGATTAATAGGGCAATCATACTCCCTGTGCGGAGGTAAACCCTGAACTCCACTCTCAGAGAAGACATCCAAAAATTCAGAGAGGAAAGGTGGTACAGTCTTAGTAGAAACCTCAGAAACAGATGTTATGAGGCAATTCTCTCTGCAAAAGTTACTCCAACCATTTATTTGCCTCGCTTGCCAATCAATGGTGGGGTTATGTTTAGTGAGCCAGGGTAGCCCCAACACTAGAGGTGTAGGCAAACCGCTAAGGACGAAACATGACACATCCTCAACATGAGCATCACTCACAATTAAACGGATATTGTGAACTATGCCCTTTAATGATTTCTGAGAAAGTGGAGCTGAATCAATAGCAAAAACAGGAATATCCTTTCCCAAAGTGCATACCTGGAAACCATGCGTTATTGCAAATTGATTATCAATGAGGTTTACAGCTGCTCCACAATCCACAAAAATCTCACAAAAAATGCTCTTGCTCTCTAGCGCCACCCTAGCAGGCAGGACAAAACGGGAACTACAAGCAAACGGAAAACCTTCAATTTCCGCCTCAACCCTGCCAATAGTAACAGACGGAACATTTTTAAAAGATTTTTTCCTTTTTGTCTCTTTATTACTCCCAGAAAACTGCCTGAATCTCCTAGAGGGACAAACATTTGCCAGATGATTTATACCTCCACAACAAAAACAAACCCTCCCCTGCGGGCTGAATCTTCTATTGTCAGAGGCAATCAACCCCAGCTGCATGGACTCCTGCTCAGAAGGGGCTGACAGCGACTGAGACCCCTGTGCACAGAATGAGACCGCTGCACTGTCCCGGGACTGAGTATGACAGGAAGGAGAGATCTCTCCTCTCTCTCTAAGACGCCTGTCAATACGAACAGCCTGAGACATAGCAGAATCCAAGGAGGTAGGTCTTTCATGAAAGGCAAATGCATCTTTCAATCCCTCTGAAAGACCATAGCAAAATTGACTTCGGAGTGCAGCATCATTCCAACCCGTATCCGCTGCCCATCTCTGAAATTCTGAACAGTATATCTCTGCAGATTGTTTACCCTGGCATAACAGACGTAGTCTAGACTCAGCCAGAGCAATACGATCCGGATCATCATATAGCTGACCCAGGGCTAAAAAGAATTAATCCACTGAACGAAGGGGCCGTGCCCCCTCCGGCAGCAAAAAGCCCCAGGACTGAGCGTTACCCCTGAGCAGCGATATAATGATCCCCACCCTCCGTTCTTCATCACCAAAAGAATGGGGAAGAAGGCGAAAATGGAGTTTGCAAGCCTCTCTAAAACACACAAAATTCTCACTACCCCCGGAGAACGTATCCGGGAGCGAGATCTTAGGCTCAGCACAAACTCCATGAACGCAAGCTGAACCGGTCACTTGAAACTGAGAAAAAGTCTTACGGAGATCAGCTACCTCCAAAGAAAGACCCTGAAAGCGTTCAGCCAAAAGTTAAACCGGATCCATGCTTGAGACGGTTTTGGCGGCTGATAATGTCACGGATGGTGTACAGGAAACAAGACAATACCATATAAACAATGTCTCTCTGGATCCACAACTAAGGAACAAAGGGAGACCCCTGCAATAGACCTGCCGCTCTCCCTCACTGCTCAGCCTATGCGAACACCCCAAAGGTGGATGGGCGCATATCCACGTTCCTCGGCTATCTATTACCTGAAGACCCTACAATAGTGAGGGGACACGACCACCGGCTCCCTACACTGACACGGAGGGAGTCAGGGTCACCTGGATCCAGAAAAGACAAAATCATAAATACATAAACAGCACTTATCTTGCAGACGACTGACGACTGACGACTGACGACTGGGAACTGGGAACTGGGAACAGCATGCACACACACTCCAGGAAGTTGTATCAGCCGCACACTACTGCATTATGGGGAGGAACTTAAAGGGTAGCAATCAGTCCAACTGCATGACAGCTGAGATAGACTAACGAGATGAGAAACTAAACCAAAACAAAGAAATTCAAGGAGGAGGATCTGAGAAGCTCTTGTGAGCGCTTCTCAGCTGTCTGGCTGTGACACATACAGTATGGACATCGCCCTCCTACATCAAGATTATTATTTTTTATTTTTACGTATATTATATGTTATTCAAAGTCATTTCCCTATCCACATTTGTTTGCAGAGCACTTGCCATGCTCTTAACCACATTTTGCTGCCATTTTCAGCCCTCTAGCCCTTTCCATGACATTTGTAGAGCCATTTTAGTGCTCAAAAGTTCCGGTCCCCATTGACTTCAATGGGGTTCGGGGTCAAGTTCGGGTCAAATTTGGGTCCCGAACTCGAACTTTATTGTGAAGTTCGGCCGAACCCGTCGAACCCGAATATCCAGGTGTCCTCTCAACTCTAGATATGACAAAACTAGAACAAACACATGCCAGTCAACCGCCTACATATACCAGTGTGATGCAGTGGAGATCTCCCGAACCATCAACACCTTCCACTCCTTCTTTTAGAGAAGATGATGAGGGTTGAAAATGTACATATTGTGGAAAATGCAATCCTTTGAATAGAAGCCGATGTGTGGATTGTCATACTCCACTAGATGAATTTGCAAAAGCATGCTGGAGACCAAAATAGTCATCAGACTCTTCTCCTAGTATGCTACAAACCCCTCCTCAGAATACATCCACACGTGCTCCTGGTACTATTCTGAGTACCTCCGGAGCCTGGAAAAGGAGCCTGGAAAAGGATGGCGTGTAGTAAGGGAAAAAGCAGATATTAAGAGACCCACCATGGATTTGCGATCGGCAAAATGGATTTGCAAGTGTGGGCAGTCTCACAAGCATAGTGAAAGCCCATGATGTGGGAAAATTACTCCAAAATCAATACCCATCCCCCTGGTGTTCGAAACTTTTCCTGTATTGATTCAGGTAACCAGGGCTTACAATGACCAGGGTGCTCTAGATAGAACGGTTCCTCAAGTAGATTGGTATAAACCCTGGAGCCAGGGAGAGCAACTCATTATGATAGACAAGTTACCTGATCCCTATAAAGATCCAATGGTTTTTATAAAGGTTTGACAAAAATTCAGCGCAACTATGATGCTGTATGGGATGACTTATATGCATTATGTAGTGCAGCAGCGGGTGCCCCTTTTATAGAAAAGATAAAAAAGGTTCCCACCGCTGGTGAGATAGAAGCTGTCCCAGAGAATTTCGATGCAAGATTAATGAAATCAGGAAAGATGGTCTTGAAAAGACTTAAGGTGGTTGCTAAAGAATTAAGTAACCATTTGGGAGCAGGACTACCAGAAGCTTTCCAAGCTTCTGATGAAACGGTTGATAAGTATCATGCTCGGTTGGTAATCATATTTTCAGATCAAGACTTTGATGTAAGTGATCCTAACAGTAGAGATGGGCGAATACTCAGAACCTGTTTCATTAATGGGTTTAGAGATGATTTCAGAACAGAATTAATGAGGATACGTCCAGAATGTATGCATACCTCCCTTGACAAGTCAATGGTTGTTATCCGCAGTTTAGAAGAACAGTTAAACAAAAAGAAAAAGAAACAAGCTGCGAAACAATCAGTCCCTGCGTTGATTGCTGCGTACACTGGTCAGGAACAGACAGCAGGAAGGGGGGTCATGCAGGGAAGGGGGGAAACCTTGACAAGCGACAATAGGAAAGGGATAACAGTGAAAATATAAAAATATAAAAGGAAAGGATTGTGTTTTGGTTGCGGTGGGCAGTGACATATGAAGAGAGATTGTCTCTCTAGAAGACAGAAACCTCTCAGAACAGTCAAATGATCAGATGAAGTCCCAGGCAACTGCCAGGACTAGGAATCTGGCAGTCCCCAACAAGCCCAAGTCCACGGTAGTAAATATACCACCCCTCCCAGGTCAAAAGCACTAGTAAAATTGACACTACCTGATGGTAGAGATGTTGACTGTTTAGTTGACACAGGGGCGAGCCGTACGATTCTAAAAGCTCACTGACATACCGCCCAGAGAAATATCTGAGCCCTGATCAAGTAATGTGAGTGTCACGGCCTATGGTGTGTTGCTGTGGACACTCGTTGCTACACTCTGCGGTTGCCCGTGGCAACGTGTTGCTGTTAGAGCATGCGGTGGCAGTGTCTCAGCCTTCTGGGTGTTGAATGCCGTGACATGGTTGCCCACGCCATGCTGTTGCCGGCGGCAACGTGTAGCTTCCTATGCTTGTGTGTGCACTTCCCCTTTGGGTGGCTTCCTTCCCTTGTCTGGTGTTGGAGGGGTTGACTCCCTTCCTAGTGTTTTGTTAACAATGGGTTTATGTGTGTGTGGGTGTGGCTGCTTAGGCTGTTTGGCCTCTGCTGGATGCCTGAAGCTGGGGGGTACTCCAGCCATGGTGTATGCTGGAGCTATCCTCCTGGTCTTCATATTCCATCTGTCCAGTGAGGGCCACCCTTGTGGTCATAGATGTTTTTATGGTGTCTCACGTTTATTGCAGCTATGGGTGTCCTGGGTTCCTGTGTGGTTGTGGTGTGTGCTGTGTCCTTTTCATGTTGGTGTGGACACCAGCACTTGTGCACGGGTTCCAGTCGGTGTGTCTGTGGCAGGTAAGTGTGTTGCTAGTCTCGCTTACCTGCCGTCTCTATAGCTGTATGTGCTCCCCTCTCCTTGCAGCCTGGCCTCAGATAGAGACTCCTGTTCCTCCATTACTGGGATGAACAGGTTGGTCTCCTCCCCTGCTCCTAAGTGAGGGATGTACCAGGGCGACTCTAGGGTTTTCTAGGAATCCCTGAGTATGAGTCGTCCTACCATCGGGGGTCACTCAAACAGTGAGGAGTCAGGGAGAGGATTGGGGACGCGGGGTGGGAGGAGAACCTGCTCCCCTTATTACTCCTTTTGGCCAGGCTGATCCTCCTTTACCCTTCTGACACCGCACGGTGGGGGGTTTTCCCCCACTCCCCCGTCGTGACAGGGAGTGGGGTTGGTGCAGGAAGCCGTGTGCTCTAAAGCAAACAACCCACTATAGGTGCGTATGATGACCCTACTGACAGTATGTATGCCAACTGTTGGTATCTGAAAGTTGCCCCCTGTGAATTTGCTCTGGAGCAGATGTATTGAATGCAATCAATGCAATTATCAGATTTGGGACAAAATGGCGGTATCGGTAACAGGGCCCCTTATGGAACCCATCTTGACAGCATTAAGTGGTATATTAGACCCACTTGACGAGGATGATTTACAAAGTGAGAACCCCACCTAGACAAGGAGGTTGAGGATATGCTTACAAGAGCTGTGGGGTAAAAAAGTAAAACAGATGTTGGCCCTACTCAGGTAACCCCTGTAAAATTAAATTGAGCCTAGGTGTGGTGCCCTGTCAAAATGAAACAGTATCCCCCTCGAGCAAAGAGCAAACCTGCTGCAATAGCAATAAGGTAGAAGAATATCTCAAGATGGGAGTGTAAGGGAATGCCGATCCCCTTATAATACGTCACTTTTTCCTGTAAGGAAGAAGCTCGAGCCTGGAAAGCCCCAAGCATACCAAATGATACATGATCTCAGAGAAATTAACAAAACTAATGATTATAGATACACCTATTGTACCAAACTCACACACTTTGCTTAATCAGATTCCTTCTAACTCTGTGTACTTTACTGTCATTGATTTGGCAAATTATTTATTTTCAGTTCCTTGTGGAGAAGAAAAGTCCAGCTGCTTCTGGCTTTCACCTTCAATGGAAAGCAATATTGCTGGACCCAGATTACCCCAGGGAGGTGCAACATCTCCCTCCGATTTTCTGAGCTATGGCAAGGAGTGCTCCTTTGTTGGCACCCTGAGGCATGAGAAACACTCAACTTACTTACAGTACGTAGATGATTTACTTCCTCTGTACTACCAGTAAGACATTCTGTCTTAAGGAAACCTATCCACCTTTTGTTGTTTTTGCAGATTGAAGGGTGCAGGGTTTCCAGGGACAAATGCAGGTTGCAAATTGAATGTGGAATTTTTTAGGCCATTGCATTTTCCAACAGACAAAACCATATAAACACCAGAACGTAAAAAGGCAGTTGCCTCAGCTAAATGAGGCTACTACAGTCCGAAAACTCGAGGAACATTTGTGGGCCTAGTCAGCTATGTCCAGAGAGTGGATTCCCTCCTGCTCTCATCACTCATGCAGCCACTCTTTGATGTTTGGCAGCCCTGCAATATAGGACAACCTTATGTGCTCACTGCAGAAGCAGTTGATGGATTTAAAGAGTTGAACTAGCTGTCATATCAGCCCCATGCCTTGGAATGCCAAAATTGTGATATTGATTTCTAACCTATTTTGTCATGAAAATTACTGGACATGCAAAAAAGTGTTTTGACCAAGCTCTACATAGTGGCAAGCACCGCCCTCCTAGGTTATTACTCAGTACACTGGATGTGGTAGCCAGGGGAGGGTGCCCCCCTCCTGTTTATGGGCCGTGGCAGCCTGTGCATTGCTGACTGGGAGGTTGCTGACATTGTTCTGGACCATAGCACTAACTATTTAATGTACCTTATGCAGTCCAGGAACTATTGCTACAGGCAAAGATTCGCTGTTTATCAATGGTAAGACTAACAAAGTACGCAGTGGACACTCCTTACTCCTCCAAACATAACACTCAAAAATGTTTACCATCCTAAATCCTGCTACCCTTACTCCCAGAGTCTGAATCAGGTAGAGCAGGATGGTAGTCCAGGTGAATGACATGAATGTCTTGAACTAATGAAAACTGAAACCAAGGAACTTGACAATGTGACCTGAAATACCAATACCTAATGCTGATTTTGAGGGTCTTTTTGTAGATGGATCCAGGTACTACCTTGATGGAAAGCCATATACAGGATATGCTGTAACTACCTTGGAGGAATTTGTGAAACAAGGATCGCTCCCACCTGGATGTTTTTCACAGGAAGCATAGTTGAAGCACTCACTGAGGCTGTATTAAGGCTAAAGGTCAGGACTGTAAAATTTACATTGACCTCCCCGATATATTATTGGCAATAGCACATGACAATGGTCCCACTTTGGAGAAGCAGGGACTTTGTGGGATCCTCTAGTAAGCCTATCAAAAATGCAAAATCATTAGCTCAGTTGTTTAAGGTATTAGAATTACATACTAAATGGAGGCCATTGTCAAGGTACAGGCCAATACCAAGGAGCAAACAAAAGGGAAGCCATAGAGAAACTGTCGTGCAGACTGCAGCTGCAAAGCAGGATGCTCTCCTGCTGCCCCTCCCTGCGACAGGCCATTAGTGTGACATAATACCACAGGCAGGGGAGGTGGATCTGGATGTTCTCCCAGAAAATTGCAGGAACAAACTCCTAAACATGAAAGAGAAGAGTGGGTAAGAAGAGGAGGCCCCGAGAAGAATCAGAAGATTTGTATGCCATAGACGCTGATCTGTGCCTTCAAAGGTGTTATACCACTATGATGCTGTGGAAATATCACATGGCCCCCCAACCCACCAGTCCCAAGAAAGCAATGGAGTTCAACAATGCCGCTGCCAAAGTTTGTCCAGGGGTGCATGCATGGTCTGTGCTTGCCATAACATAGGAAGGACTGGTCAAAGCCCCCCCGGTGCCTCAGAACCATTATACCCTTTTCAGAGACTGAGACTTGATTTCATTCATTCAATTTCCAAAGGTAAAGCACATCATGAGTATGTCTCTGGTATGTGAAGACCTTTTTTCATGGTGGCCCCCTGCTAAATCTATGCGGGGAAAACAGTTGCTAAGAAAAATTCTGTCTGAAGTGGTATGTAGATTTGGAGTTCCTGAGGTGATTGAAAGTGACAGAGGAAACTCATTTTTACTTCAGAAGTCCTACAAGAAATACTTCATGCTCCTAGGTATAGAGCAGGCATTCCACAATCCTCACAGACCACAAAGCAGTGGAAAGGTTGAGCGTCTGAACAGAACCTTTGAAACTAAAAATCCAGAAAGCCATGGCTGAGACCTGGTAAAGCATGGACAGAGTGTTTACCTATAGCTTTGTACACAGTCACAGGAAAACACTCAGTTGAGTCCCTAAGAGGTATCTGTTTGGCTCAGCGCCAAGGACAGGTCTGTACCTTTCCTCAGCAGCTCCAGAATATGCATCTCAGATTGGACACATTATGTAGGCAGCATTGCATAGGAGGTCTACAGCAGACTATAAGCATGTTTTCAGTTCTATTCCAGATCCCTCTTCATTGAACGGAACTCATTTGCTCACAACCCTGGAGATTGGGTTACTGTGAAAAAGACATGTAAGGAAGGCATTAGATCCTCGCTTTGATGGTCCATTCCAAGTCCAGCTGACTACACAAACCTCTGTAAAGCCTAGAAGGGAGACCCAACTTGGATCCACGCTTCCCCACTGCAAGAAGTTGATGAAACAACCATGATTTCTAGGAAGTATTTGTTTCTATGTATTATTATGCATCTGCATTTCTGATACGGATGGAGAAGATAGTGTGAATGGGACAATAAGTTTGTTAAATATCATATAATAGTTGGTCAGCATGAACGATCTATCTGATTGTGTGGATCTGCAGCCATTCACCTATCTCAGCTAATTCCATGCCATACTATAGCAAATCCTCTTTCAGAAAAGGAACTGTTAAGATTTACCCTGCTGGGATTAATCCTCCCCTGAACATAGAATCTAATCATGGAGATAATGCTCTGTCAGTACCTGTGACAGGATGGAATAAAATATCTATGGTGGCAGGTAAACATATCATAAAGAATAGGTACCTGGTATGAATATGACTTGCGCGAAGATGGGTGGAAGGAAAGACCTGTTGCAACCCATTAGAAGTGGGAGAATGCCGCCTAGTGAAGAGATTAAGCTAAGCTTTTATGGGCAAGATTAGACCCCTAGATCACGAGAACAAAGAAACTTAAATATTATCTGGTGACGGGAATTGCATGATCCAAATTGGAATTACAGGGAAGTGCAGAATATTAGGCAAAGTTGTATTTTTGAGGATTAATATTATTATTGAACAAAACAACCCATGTTCTCAATGAACCCAAAAAACTCATTAATATCAAAGTGATACTTTTTGGAAGTAGTTTTTAGTTTGTTTTATAGTTTTAGCTATTTTAGGGGGATATCTGTGTGTGCAGGTGACTATTACTGTGCATAATCTATTAGGGCAACCTTAACAAAAACAAAATAATACTACCCATCTTCAATTATTTATTTTTACCAGTGAAACCAATATAACATCCTCAACATTCACAAATATACATTCTCCTGACATTCCAAAAACAAAACAAAAACCAAAGCAGTGACCAATATAGCCACCTTTCTTTGCAATGGACACTCAAAAAGCCTGCCATCCATGGATTCTGTCAGTGTTTTGATCCAGTTCACCATCAAACATTGCATGCAGCAGCAACCACAGCCTCCCAGACACTGTTCAGAGAGCGATGTACTGTTTTCCCCTCCTTGTAAATCTCACATTTGATGATGGAACACAGGTTCTCAATGGCGGTTCAGATCAGGTGAACAAGGAGGCCATGTCATTAGATTTTCTTCTTTTATACCCTTTCCTTGCCAGCCACGCTGTTGGAGTACTTGGACGCGTGTGATGGAGCATTTTCCTGCATGAAAATCATGTTTTTTTTGAGGATGCAGACTTCTTCCTGTACCACTGCTTGAAGAAGGTGTCTTCCAGAAACTGGCAGTAGGACTGGGAAGTTGAGCTTGACTCCATCCTCAACCCGAAAAGGCCACACAAGCCTCTCTTTGATGATACCAGCCACTAAACCAGTACTCCACCTCCACCTTGCTAGCGTCTGAGTCGGACTGGAGCTCTCTGCCCTTTACCAATCCCAGCCACGGGGCCATCCATCTGGCCCATCAAGACTCACCTCTCATTTCATCAGTCCATAAAACCTTAGAAAAATCAGTCTTGAGATATTTCTTGGCCCAGTCTTGACGTTTCAGCTTGTGTGTCTTGTTCAGTGGTGGTCGTCTTTTCAGCCTTTCTTACCTTGGCCATGTCTCTGAGTATTGCACACCTTGTGCTTTTGGGCACTCCAGTGATGTTGCAAGCTCTGAAATATGGCCCAAACTGGTGGCAAGTGGCATCTTGGCAGCTGCACGCTTGACTTTTCTCAGTTCATGGGCAGTTATTTTGCGCCCTTGGTTTTTCACACGCTTCTTGTGACCCTGTTGACTATTTTGAATGAAACGCTTGATTGTTCGATGATCACGCTTCAGAAGCTTTGCAATTTTAAGAGTGCTGCATCCCTCTGCAAGATATCTCACTATTTTTGACTTTTCTGAGCCTGTCAAGTCCTTCTTTTGACCCATTTTGCCAAGGAAAAGGAAGTTGCCTAATAATTATGCACACCTAATATAGGGGTGTTGATGTCATTAGACCACACCCCTCTATCATTACAGAGATGCCACATCACCTAATATGCTTAATTGGTAGTAGGCTTTCGAGCCTATACAGCTTGGATTAGGACAAAATGCAATAAAGAGGATGATGTGGTCAAAATACTCATTTGCCTAATAATTCGCACTCCCTGTATACTGCCCCATTCCTATCAGGGAATAGGGCCCAATGTAGACAATTTGGTGCTTTTGAGTCCATATTTGGTGAGACAGAGGAAGACATAGAAAGCATTAAGGGAGATGGTGCAGCTGAAATAAGCATAGATCTCAAGAGATCTCATATCACTTACAAGTATTGTGGCCCACTAATGTACTATTTTCTTGTTACTAATGATAATAATCCTGGGTCCTGGTGCATATATGATGATGATACAACAATGTTGATTTCAATTGTTGATGCACTAATTAGAAAGAACTAATTTCAGTTAGCTGATGATGTTTATATAGTATGTGGTAACAAGGATTTTAAGTGGCTTCCACAAGGGGCTGGAGGAATTTGAACTCTAGCCAGACTTAAGTCTCTCACATGGACCTGGAAACCTGAAGACATCCCTTTTCAACATTTACCTGGACATATGTTAGTGAAAAGGGAAGTGCCTATTATCCCAACTATGCCTGAGAGACCTCATTTTAAACATCCAATTAATTGATTCATGCTGGAACCATCCACTGCAGGAAAAGATTGGAATGTTCTTTCCGCTTATAAACGCTTTGAACACTTATGTCATGTCAGCTGAAATTCTTAAAAATGCTAGGCAAATTGATGATCTTGGTGAATTGTTTGACAATATCTCTGATTATTTGTTTTGATGCTGTAGAGGTAAACTCAGTGTATCTGAAGCAGATGATCATTGTTACAAATCAACATGCAATTGTTTTAGATTACCTCACAGCAGCCCAAAGAGGATTATGTCAGACTATGGACATTAACCACCTCCCGTACGCCCATAGGATATAAACGTCAGGGAGGTGATTTCTATTACTGAATGACGTTCCAGAAGTAATTCCAAGTAAAGAATAAAAAAAAATTGTTAAAAATAGAAAAAGTAAAATAAAATAGACATATTTGGTATTGCCGCGTCCGTAAAAACCAGCTCTATAAAAATATCACATGACCTAACCCCTCGGGTGAACACCGTAAAAAAAAAAAAAATGTCAAAACAAGCAATTTTTGGCACCTTACATCACAAAAAGTGCAACACCAAGTGATCAAAAACACGTATGTCCCACAAAATGGTACCAATAAAACCTCATCCCACAAAAAATGAGCCCCTACATAAGAAAATCTCTCAAAAAATAAAAAAACTATAGCTCTCAGAACATGGACACATTAAGAGTACATAATTTTTTGGTTTCAAAAATGCTATTATTGTGTAAAACTTTAATAAATAAGAAAAAGTATACATATTAGGTATCGCCACGTCCGTAACAATCTGCTCTATAAAAATGTCACTTGACTGAACCCCTCAGGTGAACGCTGTAAAAATAAATAAATAGAAACTGTGCTAAAACAACCAATTTTTTGGTCACCTTGCCCATAAAGTGTTATAATGAATGATCAAAAAATCATATGTACCCAAAATTAGTAGCAATTAAACTGGCACCTTATCCCCTAGTTTCCAAAATGGGATCACTTCTTGGGAGTTTCTACTGTAAGGGTGCATCAGGGGGCTTCAAATGGGACATGGCATCTAAAAACCATGTGGAGTTCCTTTTCTTCTGCGCCCTGCCGGAATGAATCAACCACCTCCAGGACGCGTCTGTGCGTACAGCGGTCCGGAGGTGGTTAAATGGGACATGGTGTCTGAAAACCAGTCCAGCAAATCTGCCTTCCAAAAACCATGTGGAGTTCTTTTCCTTCTGTGTCCTGCCGTGTGCCCATACAGCAGTTTATGACCACATGTGGGGTGTTTCGGTAAACCGCAGAATCTGGGTAATAAATATTGAGTTTTGTTTGGCTGTTAACCATCGATGTGTTAAAGAAAAAATTTGATTAAAATGGAAAATCTGCCAAAAAGTGAAATTTAAAATTTAATCTCCATTTTCCTTTAATTCTTGTGGAACGCCTAAAGGGTTAACAAAGTTTGTAAAATCGGTTTTAAGTAACTTGAGGGGTGTAGTTTCTACAATGGGGTCATTTATGGGGTATCCACTATGTAGGCCCATACATCAGTACACATGATCCCCTCACTGCTTCTAGCTTGTGGGCCAATAAGAAGGCTGCAATATACTTGACTTTAGGAGTAGTAGTATTTGCGAATTTTGCACTATATTCGTTTTTTTTTTGAATATTTGCTATATTGCTATATATTCTTGTTTTAGAATATTACGAATATTCGAAAAAACAAAGTTATAGCAATATAGAGAATATTCGAAAAAAAATCGAATAGAGCAATTTAGCTAATATAGTGCTATAATCTTCTTTGTCCAATAGTTGTAAGTTGAAAAATTCGCAATAAAAAATTTGAATCCAAAAATTCGAATTCCAAAAATTTGCATATTACACAATCATTACCTTTCCGATTTTTAGACTAAAAATTTTCAACGAATATTCTACAAAATATTTGCAAAATATTGCGAATTCGAATATGACCCCTGCCGCTCATCACTACTATCAACATCAGAGTTCTTTGGGCAAAGAATACATTTTTTGGTTATCTTTGAGACATCAGCAACTAAAATTCTTTCTCCAAAAAAGTTGTTGACAATATTTTCTGTACATAAAATTTTTGAAGGGATTTCAATTATGTCTTCAGGCAAACCGTCAATGTGTGGTGTATCACCATTGCCAACTTGGATCAACAAATTGCTGAATTCAGTATCAACTGAATGCATATTGTTTGTAAGGTTAAGTATTTCAAAGTTTTGCCACAGTTTATTATACTTTATACATGCTTCAACAATTTTTGTCTGGTCACCATGAGGAACCACTGGAAGTGTTTGCCGAAAAATCTCCACCAAGTAAAAAAACTTTTCCTCCAAAGGGTTTCTGGTTATCCATTATTTCTTTTAGCAGTTTGTCAACCACTGTAAGAGCAATAGACAGGGCCATTGTACACTCATCCCAAATGAGCACTGTAGATTATCTAAAATTTTCAGCATCAGCAGAATTGAGACGCATATTTGATATTGAGTTCTCAACTATCGGAACAGGTAATTTGAACTGAGAGTGGTATGTTCTTCCACCCTCAAGAAGATTGGTTGCTATACCTGTTAAGGCTACAGGGAGTGCAATGTTACCTTCTCCACGAACTGTGCTGAGAAGGGTTTTGTAAAGATACGCTTTACCACTACCTTCTGGACCATCCAAGAAAAAACAACGGTTGCAAAGGTTGTCCATTTTTGCTTGCAGACAATATTTTTTCTGAAGCTCTTTTTTGTTCTCTGTTTAATGTTTTCTCCATTTTTTCAGCTCTGTATTTTTGTAATTCCTTATCATACATATTCCAAAGTTGATCAGTATTTGGCATTGTGGAAGCAATCCAAAATCTTCACCGTTTTTGCCATGTAGTACCAGAATGTTGGCTATTTCTTTAAGTGCGATCTTACTACAAATTATACAATCATCATTGTGTTGTTTATGTTTGTGAACTAAATCTTCAATGAGATATTGCATTCATATTTTGTAATCATGCAAAAACGCAGACATATGCAAATAATTCCCTAAGTTGTTTAGGCATTGTAAAGTGGACAGCATCTTCCAGAGTGTTCTCCCACACATCTACAATTTCTGTACTTCCCCTTTAAGAGCAGGGATATGGTGTGTTAATCAACATACACTACTACTAATGTCCATTTGGACTGAATACCACCAATTTTCCTGCACCTACCTACTTAACTAAGACTTAACTTTTATTTCATATTAATTAATATTACTGGTGTGAATAGCAATCACTGAGACCTAGTATTATTAGGGAAATGAATTGCACAGTGCATATTGAATACACAGGCAGCGCGCGACCCGGTGGCATAAGTGTGCATTAACCCTCATTACCTAGTCAGATGACAGTCCTGACAAGGTGGTCTACCAGACATATAAAGGCCAGTGATCACTGAAATTTTTAATCTAAAATTGCTATTCACACCAGTAATATTAATTAATATGAATAAAAGTTAAGTCTTAGTTAAGTAGGTAGGTGCAGGAAAATTGGTGGTATTCTCCCACACATCGTCATCATTAATAAGTCCTTTTGCTTTTGCAGCCTCTTGGAAAGAGTCAAACACATATTTTGAGAGTCAAACAATTTTGAGAGTCAAACACATAATGCAAAGGAATGTCCGAATATAATATATTCTTTGCTTCCTCTTTTTATTGATTCAATTTGAACCAAGCTGTCAATTGAGTATCACGGTTTAAAGCTCTCTGTACCGCTGTGGTAATGTTATTTGGGTTGAAAAAAACTGATTGTTCTTCAGGCAGATGTACTGCTAATCTATGGATGGTATGGGATTGATAATGCATTTCAAACCCATGCAAACGCCACGCTGCTTCTGGAGCACTGACATACCTAGAATTAATAAAGGTGTTTATTTCATCATGATTCAAAGTACCTTGTTCTTGAATGACAACATTTGCACAATCATGACCTTTGTACACATATTTAAAAAGGTATTTGACACTTCTCACTGATGCACAAACTTCCACATTAATGTGGCAATTGTACTTCAACGCTAAGTAAGGATTATATGGTACAACCCAAGAATTATCAATATTCATTCCGTTAAGAATTATAGTTTGGCCTGTATTTCTTCTCTTGTACTTTGGATAGCCATTGCTATTAGCAATAGTTTTTTGTTGGAATTCCTTCGGAAAATCTTACAGCATTTGTCATTTGTCATACATGGAGAATTCGGATTGAGTGCTCCGCATTGGTCCATGAATCATATGCTTTGTTACAATTGCATGTAAGCGAGGAGTGATTTCTATGTAATGATTTCAGCAGAGACAATTTTATCTATCAGTTCTTCATTTTTTGGTTTACAGCTTTCTTAAGAATGAGAAGTATGTGAGCATGTGGTAAACCTCTCTTTTGAAATTCTATCATGTAGACCATTGCTTTTGAGACTCCAAAAATATGTTTTTTACTGATGTCATCAATTAGAGCTTTGAGTTTTAGGTGAATACTCTTGCAACTAAATGTGGTTGTCCATCAACAGTTTGTCCATGTTGTAGGTCAGGCATCCTCAAACTGCGGCCCTCCAGCTGTTGTAAAACTACAACTCCCACAATGCCTGCTGTAGGCTGATACCTGTAGGCTGTTTGGGCATGCTGGGAGTTGTAGTTTTGCAACAGCTGGAGGGACGCAGTTTGAGGATGCCTGTTGTAGGTTATGTACAATCTCTTCCCATTTGGGATTGCATGTCATTGTAATAAAAAGATCTGGTTTTCCATATTTTCTGACAATTGCCATAGCATCTTGATCATTTTATTGCATGTTTCTGGGGCTCCCTGCAAATGAAGAAGGCAAAATATACATTTTTCCAGGACTCAGGCCTGCTTCATTGGCTTCATTAAACAAATGATCCATTAATCCAGAGTATTTTTCAACACGCAATTTAGGCTGATTTTGACGTATATATTTGTTTCTGTTGGCTTCTGCTTTTACATACAGTTGCAAGAAAAAGTATGTGAACCCTTTGGAATGATATGGATTTCTGCACAAATTGGTCATAAAATGTGATCTGATCTTAATCTAAGTCACAACAATAGACAATCACAGTCTGCTAAAACTAATAACACACAAAGAATTACATTTTAGCATGTTTTTATTGAACACACTATGTAAACATTCACAGTGTAGGTGTAAAAAGTATGTGAACCCCTAGACTAATGACTTCTCCAAGAGCTAATTGGAGTGAGGTGTCAGCTAACTGGAGTACAATTAATGAATTGATATTGGAGGTGTTGGTTTAGCTGCCCTGCCCTATGAAAAAACACACACCAGTTCTGGGTTTGCTTTTCACAAGAAGCATTGTCTGATGTAAATGATGCCCTCGCACAAAAGAGCTCTCAGAAGACCTACGATTAAGAAATGTTGACTTGCATAAAGCTGGAAAGGATTATAAAGTATCTCCAAACGCCTTGCTGTTCATCAGTCCATGGTAAGACAAATTGTCTATAAATTGGAGAAAGTCAGCACACTGCTGCTACTCTCACTAGGAATGGCCATCCTGTAAAAATGACTGCAAGAGCACAGCGGAGACTGCTCAATGAGGTGAAGAAGAATCCTAGAGTGTCAGCTAAAGACTTACAAAAGTCTCTGGCATATGCTAACATCCCTGTTAGCGAATCTACAATACATAAAACACATAACAAGAATGGAATTTATGGGAAGATACCACAGAGGAAGCCACTGCTGTCCAAAAAAAAACATTGCTGCATGCTTATAGTTTGCACAAGAGCACCTGGCTGTACCACAGCAGTACTGGCAAAATATTCTGTGGACAGATGAAACCAAAGTTGAGTTGTTTGGAAGAAACCACACAACACTATGTGTGGCGAAAAAGAGGCACAGCACACCAACATCAAAACCTCCTCCAACTGTGAAGTATGGTGGTGGGGGCATCATGGTTTGGGGCTGCTTTGTTGCGTCATGGCCCTGGACAGGATTGCTATCATCGAATTAAAAAATTTAATTCCAAGTTTATCAAGACATTTTGCAGGAGAACTTAAGGCCATCTGTCCACCAGCTGAATCGCAACAGAAGATGGGTGTTGCAACAGAACAACGACCCAAATCATAGAAGTAAATCAACAACAGAATGGCTTAAACAGAAGAAAATATGCCTTCTGGAGTGGCCCCAGTCAGAGTCCTGACCTCAACCCCGATTGAGATGCTGTGGCATGACCTCAGAAAGCGATTCACACCAGACATCCCAAGAATATTGCTGAACTGAAACAGTTCTGATAAAGAGGAATGGTAAGGAATTACTCCTGACCGTTGTGCACGTCTGATCTGCAACTACAGGAAATGTTTGGTTGAAGTTATTGCTGCCAAAGGAGGTTCAACCAGTTATTAAATCCAAGGGTTCACATACTTTTCTCCACCTGCACTGTGAATGTTTACATGGTGTGTTCAATAAAAACATGGTAACATTTTATTCTTTGTGTGAATTTGTTATTAGTTTAAGCAGACTGTGATTGTCTATTGTTGTGACTTAGATGAAGATCAGATCACATTTTATGACCAATTTGTGCAGAAATCCATATCATTCCAAAGGGTTCACATTACTTTTTCTTGCAACTGTATGCATCAACTATATATAGCTGTGTAAGGCGTCCTGCATTTAAAAAGGGATTAAAATCCTCTCTAATGGAAAGACGGTAACCGTAGTATTGCATTGAGTGACTCTAACTCTAGGATTGTGTGACTGGTTTGGTAAATTTAATAAAGCTTGTGGTCTGTTTTGCAATGGAATATCAATTCCCAGCTTTGATCCACATAGGGGAAAACAATGGACCAACCATGGGTTCCAAATTAGGATCAAGGACACTAATTCTTTGTGTTTTTTTTTTATTTGTATAATCTTCACTTGGTTTGCAGTGTACTAAGAAGATCTTTCTTCAAGTGGTGGTTTTCCATAATCAATTTGAAAAATAAAAGCAACCTCCATTATATCTTTGATGCGTTATAGGTCTTAGGTCTTTTTCAACTTGGTTACAACATTTTGCAGGCTTGGCAAAAGGGATTGAATAGTGCATAAATGTACTTAATGTATGCATAAGCTCTGTATTTATTTCCTGAGTTGGCAGAAATTTGCATTCTTTGTTCTGCAGCTTCAGAGGGATCTAAAATGTCTAATTGTGCAAACTGTCTGTTTAGACCCTGTTGAGGATACAGTGTTCCTGGTCTGTGACAAATCGAACCATGGATTCGAAAACAGTATGGCCCATAGCTAGACGGCGGACTAATGTTAGCTCCCATAGATGCAAATGCTACAGCACAATTTATTGACCTTATATTTTGCATGAAATTTTTGCTGTAATGATGCTCATCATGAGCTGCTGTATAAACGGATTTGTTCGAATTGGTTGAAGATTTACTTTTCCTTTGGAGCAACACTGTGTAAATTTTTGATCAGATGGTCTTTCTCCTTCAAAATGTTTTTGCTTGACAAAAACTTGCATATCTGATTTAAATCTCCACATGTGTGGGGTATAATGTTACCCTCATTAATATTAACTATGTCATTTTTTATTGCCATTCTTTCTATGTTGCCCGGCATTCGTTATTTTCCACTCGTTTACTTCGGGCCAGTCTCTGTAATTGTGCTTGCCGCAAACATTGTAATTGTCGTTCTTCTGATGTAAGACTTGCTCTCCTAGCATTTTCTCTTTCAGCATGTCTCTCTTACGTTTCTGTCTTTCTCTTATATAATTTATCCTCTCCTGTGTGGCTGTTGATAAATGTTTTGTGTCTGTTTGTAGATCTGTTATCCTGCCTCTTTTTTTTGCTTGTTGCTGACGTAGTGTTGCTCTCCTAGCTCTGTGTCCATTTCACATTTTTCTGACACTCATTTTCCTTTTCTTCAATAGATCTATTTGCTCATCTTTGTCTTTCTCTTAGAGATTGTTTTTTATGCAGATTTTCCTGTTCTTCTATAGATCTATTTGCTCTTCTGAATCTTTCTCTTTTAGCGTTTTTGTGACACTCTTTTTCTTTTTCTTGAATTGATCCATTTGCTCGTTTTTTTCTTTGTTTTTCAGCCTTTCTTTTTTTGATTTTTACTTGCTGACTTGACAGTTTCTCCAGGAGAATTTGGTTATGTAGGGTTTTATTGTCTGTGTCTTTTGTCCTACTTGATGTGTCCTTTTTTTTGGGTGGCATGTTGTTAGTAAAAAGTCCAAGTAATATAGGCTTGTACTTTTATAATTTTATAATATTTTCTCTTACTGTAATACTGACTTATATGTAGCTGTAATATGCGTCACTGACACTGACTTTTGGCTGAGACTGCAGGCACTGTGACTGGTGGCTGATATGACTGCCACTGACTGGTAGTGAAGATAAAAGATAGTGGTTTTTGAATCCTATTTTCGGCGCTGGAAACAGGAGGCAGATTCTCATAAAATATTTTTAAAAATTGAATGGCTTATTTATTCTTTTGTCAACGCGTTTCAAGGGCGCACAGCCCTCTTCGTCAGGACAATAAAAGCATATGTTGTATCATGTTAAAACATCGTCTTTTAAAAGGGGTATTTTGGCGCGCAGGCCAGTGGTTCGTTGGGCAGGGAGCTGATGTGTATGACGTCATTAGCGGCGTCACTGGGGGGACGTCCTTCACTATCTGGCTGATGCTGAAGGTACGGTGATCACTCTTTTTTATATATGTATATAGCGCGCCTGGTTGCCGTTTTTATGGTCTTTATGTCTTTTTATTATTATTCTTCTGTAAGTATTATTGTGTGCTGGCCGATCATTTTTATATTGCAGTGGTGTACGGCATATTTCGGTACCCTGATCTAGTGATTCTTGTATGTTTTGGGCTGCTGCCGGCACTGTAAAGTAAGGGGGATAAGTGCCTCGGTAGAGCTCCAGGTGCCTGGTGATGTCAGGCTTTGGTAGCACTTAAAGTTTGCTGTGGTGACAGCGTGAGAGAAGGGGAGAGAGGGGGGAAGTGTTCCATCTTCGATGGCTTTTCAAAGTGCTGCAGGGTGGCGGACTATGTTGGCGCTATGATTTTGGATGTGTGTTGGGAGCGGACTGTGGTCTGCTGCTAGGTGTTCCCATGGATACGGAGATGTTTCATTGGGAGGCAGCCAGAGGGGAGCGCCTTGTAGAGGGCCGCATTTTTGCATATATGAGTGCGGCAGGGTCCCTGTATTTGGTCTCTTACGGTGGGAAGGTATGTCCTTTGGAGTTGTTATCTGGCATTTTGGTCATGTAGAACGGAAGGAGTGCGGTGATTCCTCTTAGTTGGGGATTGTATTGTATTTTTATTGTATTTTCTGTTTGGGTGTATATATATAGAGGCCCAGGGGTCTGTATTGTCATATGTAGTGAAATTGCTGTCGGCAAATTTGTTATGTTTGTGTGTACTGTTGGTACATGGATTATGTTTGTGTGTTAATATTTTCGTTTTTATTTTTGTAGAATGCGCTGTTTGCTGTGATTCCAGGCTGGAGACTGTAACACCGTCCGCAGGTAGTATCACTTTGTTTGTCATTTGTTTTATAGCGCAGAGTTTTGTAACAGAAAAAAGGGAGGGGGGGGGTGGCGGAGGTATTGTATTTTTGTTCATATGTTTTCATATGACACCATTTTCATCAAGATGTTTCTATATTTATTAATTGGAACATGGGATGGATATCTTGTTGGTTGTATTTTTTGGTCATCGGATGGGGGGATGACGGACATGGAAAGAGGCACCATGTATTTTTATTTTGGAAAATATTTTCTTTTGGGGGGTGAGTTTGAGGGTGTCTGATTATAGGATGGTTTCTGAAATTGCGTTGAGCCCATATGGTGCAAGGGTGTCCAGCTGGTATATCCAGTACACTTCTCTCTTTTGTAGAGTGTTGAATCTGTTAAAGGGATTTTCTGCTATGAAATCGATTGGGGTGATGGTTAGGGGGTGTTTTTCTTTGTCGGGTGTTGATGCACAGTGTCTGGAAAGGCTGTGTTTTAGGTATTGTCTGCGTAAGTTATACCTGTGTTGGTTTACACGGTTATGTAGGGCCTGGGTTGTGCGTCCACATACTGGAGGCCGCATTTACATTCAATCAGATATATCACGTAGCAGGTTTGACATGTCATGTGGTGTTTGATCATAAACGTGGATCCACCATATGGGCTCAACGCAATTTCAGAAACCATCCTATAATCAGACACCCTCAAACTCACCCCCCAAAAGAAAAATATTTTCCAAAATAAAAATACATGGTGCCTCTTTCCATGTCCGTCATCCCCCCAATCCGATGACCAAAAAATACAACCAACAAGATATCCATCCCATGTTCCAATTAATAAATATAGAAACATCTTGATGAAAATGGTGTCATATGAAAACATATGAACAAAAATACAATACCTCCGCCACCCCCCCTCCCTTTTTTCTGTTACAAAACTCTGCGCTATAAAACAAATGACAAACAAAGTGATACTACCTGCGGACGGTGTTACAGTCTCCAGCCTGGAATCACAGCAAACAGCGCATTCTACAAAAATAAAAACGAAAATATTAACACACAAACATAATCCATGTACCAACAGTACACACAAACATAACAAATTTGCAGACAGCAATTTCACTACATATGACAATACAGACCCCTGGGCCTCTATATATATACACCCAAACAGAAAATACAATAAAAATACAATACAATCCCCAACTAAGAGGAATCACCGCACTCCTTCCGTTCTACATGACCAAAATGCCAGATAACAACTCCAAAGGACATACCTTCCCACCGTAAGAGACCAAATACAGGGACCCTGCCGCACTCATATATGCAAAAATGCGGCCCTCTACAAGGCGCTCCCCTCTGGCTGCCTCCCAATGAAACATCTCCGTATCCATGGGAACACCTAGCAGCAGACCACAGTCCGCTCCCAACACACATCCAAAATCATAGCGCCAACATAGTCCGCCACCCTGCAGCACTTTGAAAAGCCATCGAAGACGGAACACTGCCCCCCTCTCTCCCCTTCTCTCACGCTGTCACCACAGCAAACTTTAAGTGCTACCAAAGCCTGACATCTGGAGCTCTACCGAGGCACTTATCCCCTTTACTTTACAGTGCCGGCAGCAGCCCAAAACATACAAGAATCACTAGATCAGGGTACCGAAATATGCCGTACACCACTGCAATATAAAAATGATCGGCCAGCACACAATAATACTTACAGAAGAATAATAATAAAAAGACATAAAGACCATAAAACGGCAACCAGGCGCGCTATATACATATATAAAAAAGAGCAATCACCGTACCTTCAGCATCAGCCAGATAGTGAAGGACGTCCCCCCAGTGACGCCGCTAATGACGTCATACACATCAGCTCCCTGCCCAACGAACCACTGGCCTTTTAAAAGACGATGTTTTAACATGATACAACATATGCTTTTATTGTCCCTGACGAAGAGGGCTGTGCGCCCTTGAAACGCGTTGACAAAAGAATAAATAAGCCATTCAATTTTTAAAATATTTTATGAGAATCTGCCTCCTGTTTCCAGCGCCGAAAATAGGGTTCAAAAACCACTATCTTTTATCTTCATTCTTATTTCTCCTGCCACCGTTTGGGGCAGAGAAAAAGGAACCCTTGGCAGCAGTACAGGACCCCGCATGCTGGACGGGAGAATACCAGCACAAGCTTTCTACAGTTGTTGTGGCTTCACACAACAACATACGGTAAGCGCTTCTTGTATATAGTGCATTTAGACCAAATATACAGCCACACACACGAGGCGCGGCCTCCTGTCTCTTTCTTCTCTCCCTTCCTCTATACTGACTGGTAGTGCTGAGACCACTTGCACTGTGACTGGTGACTGATACAGCTGTCACTGACTGGTGGTGCAGAGACCACTGGCACTGTGACTGGTGGCTGATACTGCTGGCACTGATTGCTGGCACTGACTGCTAGCACTGACTGGTGGTGCTGAGACTGTGGGCACTGTGACTGGTGCCTGAGATGGCTGGCACGGACTGGTGGTGCTGAGACTGCAGCTGATGGCAAAAACAGCTGGCACAGACCTGTCACTTACCAGTAGGAGGAGCGCGGCCGGCCACAGACAGCGCATGTAAGTATAAGCTAAGTAACCATGGAAGCCAGGACTGCAGTAGCGTCCTGGCTGCCATGGTAACCGATCTGAGCCCCATCGATTAAACTGGGACTCCAATGGAAATGCCGCTCCGCTGCCACCAATGATGGGGGGGAGGGGGGTTGTTAGCCTGTGGCCACTGCACCAATGCTTTTAATACTGGGGAGGGAGGAAGGGGGGGGGCCGCACTGGCCACCAATGCTTTAATACTGGGGAGGGAGGGGCCGCACTGGCCACCAATGCTTTTAATACTAGGGAAGGAGGGGGGTCTGGCCCCTGCTGCCTGGCAGCACCCGATCAGGGGGCTGAGATTCGCACAATTAACCCCTCAGGTGCGGCACCTGAGGGGTTAATTGTGCGGATCACAGCCCCCTGTAAGAGATCGGGTGCTGCCAGGCAGGAGGGGGCAGTTATGTACACAGTTCTTAGTATATTCTAACTTGAAGCGTCCCCATCAGCATGGGAACGCCTCTGTGTTAGAATATACTGTCGGATCTGAGTTTTCACGATCTAACTCAAATCCGATGGGTATATTCTAACATAGAGGCGTTCCCATGGTGATGGGGACGCTTCAAGTTAAAATATACCATCGGATTGGAGAAAACTCCGATGGAGTGTGTGCTGATTGGTTTGTGCGCCGCGCATGCGCACTTCACTAATCGGCACACACGCACGGACAACAGCCCTGAGCACGTACACAGGGCTTTTATTAGTATAGATAGTAGGCCCTTCATGTTGTCAATATATTGATCCTACTGGTGTGTTTAGAATAGCACATGACTTGCATCAAGCCCCTCTTGATATTGAATTACTTGATTGGAGGTTATCATGGTTTAGTCCACTTAATTGGTTCAGTGGCCTAAGTATTTGGTTTTCTGGAATATTCCATATGTTACTACAAGGTTGTTTTCTCATCCTAGTGATTTTTGTTGTGAATAAACTTTTCTTACTGATTCTCCAGAGAATATTAAAGTCTAAATGTTTTGCAGGAAAATCTAGAGCAACTACTGAAAATAAAACTGAGGGTACTCCCACACAAGTGATGGTTATGGTGACTCCACCTTCAGTGTCTGCTGCTGCTACGGATGCAATTGTGACTCTGGTACTAAACTTGTCTACCTCATACAGTTGTACCTACTGCGGACAGAAGGCTGTGGAGGACTTAACTGATTGTATGTACTGTGGAACTGAATTATAAAAACTAAAGAAGAAGAAATGACTAACCAATTGACTTAAAGCTCTCATAATGTGCTTCTAAAGGAAGGATTCCACTGGTTGTGTAGATTTAGCGGAATAGATAGTGAAGATGGTTTATGTAAGAAGATTATCTGGATGGATGCGGGACATCCCACAATCTGCAGGAATTAGTATTCTTCCACTTTGTATATTAAGGATGATCTTCTAAACTGTCTTCTCCTAGAAGGGAGATAGGGAAATCTATACAGACAGTGGAATGATGATAAAAAGATTAATGTGAGAGTAATTGTCAATGTTACGGATGTAGTAGAGTTAACACTCATGATTTATGAGACGTGTTATCTAAACTAAATGCGTTAAGC
Source organism: Bufo bufo (assembly GCF_905171765.1). Taxonomy (NCBI): domain Eukaryota; kingdom Metazoa; phylum Chordata; class Amphibia; order Anura; family Bufonidae; genus Bufo; species Bufo bufo. Next base: position 164,956,514 of record NC_053393.1, read on the forward strand.
AAACACCTTCAATTGCTTTTCAATGGCTTTTGTCTCAAGATAACGCAATGAGTTAAGAAATTTGAGTTAGAGCTTGAGTGCTAACCCTGCTACATCTGTATTTTATATAACTGTAATATATGCATATACATAAACATAAACCTATATTCTAGTATAGTTAAGTTTTGTTATTAATCTGATTGAATATAATGTGAATCTTATCATATTCCTCTGCTGTATAACATTCATTAAGACTTTGGGAATACACTTCGAAGGGCCATCTGTAAATGTGACTAGACATGTGTAACATGTACGGAAAAGGGTGTATTTTCCTATCTGAACATTTTGACATGTTTTCCAAGGATAATGTACCAGATGTCCGGTGTATGTTTCCATTGCCTGGAGAGATGAACTTTTACCTATATACTTGTCCGAATTGCTTATTATCTAATTATATGACTATAAGATAATGCCAAATGTATCACGTGTAACTATGTAACCTGTAAAGGTCCAATCATATGTACTGTAACCCGCCTTGAAAACCCCCCCAGTTACTCCTACTATCATAAGGATATAAAATAAAGCTCTTTTGAAGTGGACCCCAGATCTCCTCAGATACAGCTCTTGTGATTGTGTCTGTGTTATCGGCCGATTGACCTAATATTTGATTGTTGATTGCTTTATACCTGAAAAAAATTAATTACTCTGACAATATCTTTGTAGGGAGAAGTATTTCACCTGTAATACTATTGTATTCCAAACTGGACACTTGCAGAGGTTCTCAGGACCAATCCTTCAACAACTCTGTAATCTACTCAATCCTCGGTGCTGCCTCACATTGAAATAAATGAGAGGCAGAAACCAGCAAAAAAAAGCTATGTGGCCACTGGCAAAATTACAGAGCAGGTGTCCAAGAATAAAATTCCATGGCAAAAGATGTTTGAACATCCCCTTATGGTTGCAGTAAGTTGCAATTCTGGGTATAAATAGATCATTAGAAAGATCTGTGTATTGACCTGTGATATGGTTATGCAATGTTATTAGGTCTCTTTTCCCTCCAAAATTAAAGATGATCTATAACCTCCCTTGACATATCTGTAATAACAGTTTTGGAGCATCTATTCTTTTGACTCTATGTCGTGCGATTCTTTTATTATTCCTGCTAGAAATTGGTAACACCTTCTGGACTTTGACTGTAAAACTGCTATTAAATCATTCATAACTTCTAGCAGGTATGATAAAGTAGTAACATAGGGGCACATTTATTAAGACTGGCGTTTTAGATGCCGATCTTAATAAGCCCTATAACAGGCAGTGGATCGCCAAAATTATTAAGAGGCACTGGCCTCTACATAACTTCGGCACATGCAGCTCTGATTATAAATGTAAGACCGCTTCCTAGCTGACTTACATTTAGACCATTTTCTACGCCTAAACCAGATGTAGAAAATGATGAATGAGGCCTGTCCCCTTCCCACGCCACAGACACTTTTTTAGACCTAGCTTGAGCAGGGAAATAGTAGCAGATTCTGCTGCAAAATGGCGTGCAACAGAATCTGTGCCAGATATACGCACCAAGACTGGCATTTATCTGGTCATAAATGACTCCCATAGTTTATAAGGCTGAAAAAGACATCTGTCCATTCAGTTCAGCCTGTTATCCTGCAAGTTGATCCAGAGGAAAGCAAATAATACCCCTCTTAGGAAGAAGCCAATTTTCTTTATTTTAGGGGGGAGAAATTCCTTCCAATCAGGCAATCAGAATATCTCCCTGGATCAACGACCCCTCTCTAGTAGCTATAGCCTGTAATATTATTACACTCCAGAAATACATCCAGGCCCCTCTTGAACTCTTTTATTGTACTCACCATCACCACCTCCTCAGGCAGAGAGTTCCATAGTCTCACTGCTCTTACCGTAAAGAATCCTGTTATATGTTTGTGTACAAACCTTCTTTCTCCAGACGCAGAGGATGTCCCCTCGTCACAGTCACAGTCCCTGGGGATAAAAAGATGATGGGAGAGATCTCTGTACTGGCCCCTGATATATTTATACATAGTTATTAGATCTTTCCTCAGTCGTCTTATTTCTCATGGAATAATTTTGATAATCTTTCAGGGTACTGTAGTCCGCCCATTCCAGTTATTACTTTAGTTGCCCTTCTCTGCTTTGCTCTTCTCCAGCTCTGCTATGTCTGCCTTGTTCACAGGAGCCCAGAACTGTGCACAGTACTCCATGTGTGGTCTGACTAGTGATTTGTAAAGTGGTAGGACTATGTTCTTATCACGGGCATCTATGCCCCTTTTGATGTAACCCATTATCTTATTGGCCTTGGCAGCAGCTGCCTAACACTGGTTTTTACTGCTTAGTTTGCTGTTCACCAAAATTCCAAAGTCCTTTTCCATGTCAGTGTTACCCAGTGTTATACCATTTAGTATGTACTGGTGACTTGTATTTTTCCTTCCCATGCGCATAACCTTACATTTGTCAGTATTAAACCTCATCTGCCACTTCTCTGCCCAAACCTCCAATCTGTCCAGATCCATCTGTAGCAGTATACTGTCCTCTTCCATGTTAATTACTTTACAGAGTTTAGTGTCATCTGCAAAAATGTATATTTTACTGAGCAATAAATATATTGAACAGAATAGAGCCCAATACTGATCCCTGTGGTACCCCACTAGTGACAGTGACCCAATCTAAGTGTGTACCATAAACACCCTGTGTTTTCTATCACTGAGCCACTTACTTACCCACATACAGACATTCTATGCGGCACAGTATCAAATGCTTTGGAGAAGTCAAAACACTAGTCAGAAAATGTTGGGGATATTTGGCTTGTGTGCGAAATTAAAGGATAAACCTAAAATAAAATAAACTCTAACCTTTATAGGTGAACTTAATGTCACCCTCTCTAAATTTTTGAATGCACATGTCCAACTGTTCAATGTTTCAGTACTTTTTGCACAACTTGCTGTTCTCTAACAAGGAACTTAACAGCAAAATTCATAGCAAGTGCTTGATCCATGAATCGCCCAATACATTTCCTGGTTTAATTAGAAGTGGTATTTAAACAGTCCTTCTCATCATGCTTTTCACATTTTGTCACTTTATGAGACCAAGGCCACACCTAACAATTGATCAACAGTACCTTGCCATTGCGAGGTTTCAAGCAGGATGTTCTCAGATGGAAGTGGCCACTGAGCTTAGAGTGTCACAGAGTGTCATGAGCAGGTTGCAACAGAGATATAGAGAGACTGGAAGAGTCACAGAAAGGCATAGAAGTGGCCACATTCCACACTGATGACTGCTTCATTGGGAACAATTCCCTGCAGAACCTCTGAAACCCATTGAAAACCTATTGGATCAGCTAAGTCACTGTGTAGAGGCTTGTAACTCTCTACCCCAGATCATTAATGACCTGAGGGCCGCCCTTCAAGAAGAGTTGTATGCCATGCCTCAACAGACAATAAGTCGACTTGTAAACTCCATGAGACGTCCGTTGTCAAGCTGTAATTGATGCTCAAAGCCATATGATGAGTTATTGAGACATTGAAATTTTTTGTGGGGGCATAACCAACACTGTTATTGGCTTTTGTTTCAATAAATTGTTGGAAATTAGGAAATCACAAAAATTCTCCCCAGCTTTCCATAATACCTTATGAATATACATTTTATTTTGTCTGTTATACCATTTCTCCATAGATCTACTCAGATTCATAACAGATATCCATTCCTGAAATCTCAGGGCACATCCATTTTATTGCCATAAGCAAGCGGGCATTAAAAATAAATATATATATATATATATATATATATATATATATATATATAAAATTTGTGCTTTTATCCCTTCATCCTTTTTGTGGTATATCTCCTAATATGCATTACAATACAATTTTTAAATTTACATTCATATGTATTTCCTATAATCTCAGTTAAATTATCTCAGAAAGGCTGAATCTTTGAACAGCTCCACCAGATATGGGTAATATCTGCTTCTAATATTCCACATCTGGGACAAGCCATATGTGTATTAGTATTTAACTTATGCAACCATCTAGGTGTGAGATATAATTGATGCAGCACCATAAATTGCATTACTCTATATGATGGATTCCGTGTGAATTTATAATGATCACAAAGTCTATACCATTGCTCTATGGTCATCGGGCCTATATCCAGGCATTTTTACTGCTCAGTAAAACACTGAAGAGGACTCTCCTTAGTAACGCTCAGTTACAACTTTCAACCAAATGACAGTTACACTTTAAGAGAGCGGTGGCTTTCTCAATGCAATCTTGCTATGCACACCGCTGTTGTTCAGTGTCCTCCTGATGGAGGAATCATGAACATTAACATTAGCTAATGTGAGAAAGGTTTTTAGTTGCTTAGAGATTACTTTGGGGTCCTTTGTGATCTTGTGCATTATTACACGCCCTTGCTCTTGGTGTGATCTTTGTTGGTCGACAACTCCTGGGGAGGGTAATAATGGTTTTGTATCTCCTCCATTTGTATACAATATGTCTGACTATGGACTGGTGGAGTCCAAACTCTTCAGAGATGGATTTGTAACCTTTTACAGCCCGATGAGCATGAGGTCCTCAGAAATCTCCTTTGTTCGTGCCATGATACACTACCACAAACCTGTTGTGAAGATCAGACTTTGATAGATCCCTGTTCTTTAAATAAAGCAGGACACCCACTCACACTCACAATCAAACTCCCATTGATTGAAAACAACTGACTCTAATTTCATCTTCAAATTAACTGCTAACCTTAAAGGTTCACATACATTTTGCAACACATAGACATGATATTGGAACATTTTCCTCAATACATACAGTTGTGTTCAAAATAATAGCAGTCAGACATCACTAAGCTGATCAATCACTGTTTTTGGTAGAAATTATATTTCTACATGGCAAATAATTTACTAGCAGGTGTAGTAGAGTAATAGAAATCCAACAGACCCAACATTCATGACATGCATGCTGCTGATTCTGTGTAATTGAATCACTAATTGAAAGGGGCATGTTCAAAATAATAGCAGTGAGGTCGTTAATTTTTTGAAAAACAGGTGGCAATTATTGCCCTTATTTAAGAAAGGAAGGCAGCAAATGTTGTACATGCTGGTTACAGTGCATTTCTCTCTGAAATTCGGAGGAAAATGGATCGTTCCAGACATTGTTCAGAAGAACAGTGTACCTTGGTTAAAAAGTTGATTGGAGAGGGGAAAATATATAAAGAAGTGCAGAAAATGATAGGCTGCTCAGTTAAAATGATTGCAAATGCTTGGAAATGGCAACCAAAACCTGAAAGACATGGAAGAAAGCGAAAAACTACCATTCAAATGGATAGAAGAATAGCCAAAATGGCAAGGACTCAGCCAACAATCAGCTTCAGAAAGATCAAAGATGGTCTAAAGTTATCTGTGAGTACTGTTACAATTAGAAGACGCCTATGTGAAGCCAAGCTATCTGAAAGAAGCCCCCGCAAAGTCCCACTGTTGAAAAAAAGGCATGTGCTGAAGAGGTTACAATTTGCCAAAGAGCACATTGACTGGCCTAAAGAGAAATGGCGCAATATTTTGTGGACTGATGAAAGTAAGAATGTTCTTTTTGGGTCTAGTGGCCGGAGACAGTTTGTCAGACGACCCCCAAACACTGAATTCAAGCCACAGTACACAGTGAAGACAGTGAAACATGGTGGAACAAGCATCATGATATGGGGATGTTTCTCATACTACGGTGTTGGGCCTATTTATCGCATGCCAGGGATCATGGATCAGTTTGAATACATCAGAATACTTGAAGAGGTCATGCTGCATTTCGCTGAAAAGGAAATTACCTTGAAATGAGTGTTCCAAAAAGACAACGACCCCAAACACACCAGTAAACGTGCAACATCTTGGTTCCAGACCAACAAGGTTGACGTTATGGAGTGGTCGGCCCAATCCCCGGATCTTAATCCAATAGAAAACTTCTGGGGTGACATCAAAAATGTAGTTTCTGAGGCAAAACCAAGAAATAGAGAAGAACTGTGGAATGTAATCCAATCATCCTGAGCTGGAATACCTGTTCACAGGGGCCAGAAGTTGGTTGACTCCATACAACACAGATGTACAGCAGTTCTCAGAAACACTGGTTATACAACTAAATATTAGTTAAGTGATTCAAAGGAAAGCAAAATCTTCAAACATTTTTCAGTTTATATAGTGAATGTTTGAGTTTGAAGAAGAATACAAACACTGCTTTTTTTTTTTTTTTTTAACAGTCTAATATTCAATTTTCTTCAATTTTTTTACAGGAACAACACAAATTTCATATATTTGGAATAGAATGTGTAGTGTTCCAATGCATTTGTTTGTATGGAAAGCTATTAGAAGGATTTTGAGCTTTATTCACTTTTTTTAACACACTGCTATTATTTTGAACACAACTGTAAATGACCAAGTCTAATATTTTTGACTCATTTGTTTGATTTGGTTACTTTTATCTACTTCTAGGAATGAATGAAAATTTGAGGTAGTTTAGGTCAAATGTATGCAGAAATATAGAAAATTCGGAAGGTATCACATAGGGATCAGAGAAACCGATGTGTGGCACTACAGAAACAAGCAATATACAAAGTCAGGAAACAGGCAGAGGCCAAGGCTGGCAGAGTTCTTCTGATTTTGTGGAAGACTCCAAAGGTCAGGGAAGATGGCACTGAAACATTAGGGTGGAAAGGCACAAGTCAGGAACCAGGAGAATTCAGGCAGTCAAATAATAGCTATTTTATTGGTTCTAGCTAGGTAGAGAGAGATGTGGCGAGATGTGTAGACACCACCAGAGACCAATCACACAGGCCAGAAAGTGAAGTCAGCAGCACAGCTATATACAGTAAGAGCAGTTGATTAGCAATTGGACACAGCCATGCAGCAGCTTACAGGGCAGGTGAAGATTAACCCTAGCAGTGCTGAAGACAGAGGTACAAAGAATACAAGCTCTAATTTACATACAGGAAGCCAGCACCTATGTGCACAGGACAGTGGCAGCCATGAACTGCCATTGTAACAGTTATCGTTACTTTTAGAACTTGCTTGAAAATCTGATGTACAGTGGATATAAAAAAGTCTACACACTCATGTCAGGTTTCTGTGCTGTAAAAAAATGAGACAAAGATAAATAATTTCAGAACTTTTTCCACCTTTAATGCGACCTATAAACTGTACAACTCAATTGAAAAACAAACTGAAATCTTTTAGGTGGAGGAAAGAAAACAATAATGTGGTTGCATAAGTGAGAACACCCTCTTATAACAGGGGATGTAGCTGTGTTCAGAATTAAGCAATTACATTCAAAATCATGTTAAATAGGAGTAAGCATACACCTGCCATCATTTAAAGTGCCTCTGATTAACCCCAAAGAAAGTTCATCTGCTCTAGTTGGTCTTTCCTGAAATTTTCTTAGTCACATCCCACAGCAAAAGCCATGGTCCACAGAGAACTTCCAAAGCATCAGAGGGATCTCATTGTTAAAAGGTATCAGTCAGGAGAAGGGTACAAAAGAATTTCCAAGGCATTAGATATACAATGGAACACAGTGAAGACAGTCATCAAGTGGAGAAAATATGGCACAACAGTGACATTACCAAGAACTGGACGTCCCTCCAAAACTGATGAAAAGACGAGAAGAAAACTGGTCCGGGAGGCTACCAAGAGGCCTACAGCAACATTAAAGGAGCTGCAGGAATATCTGACAAGTACTGGTTGTGTGGTACATGTGACAACAATCTCCCGTATTCTTCATATGTCTGGGCTATGGTGTAGAGTGGCAAAACAAAAGCATTTTATTACGAAGAAAATATCCAAGATAGGCAACATTTTGCAAAAACACATCTGAAGTCTCCCAAAAGCATGTGGAAAAAGGTGTTATAGTCTGATGAAACTAAGGTTGAACTTTTTGGCAATAATTCCAAAAGATATGTTTGGCGCAAAAACAGCACTGCACATCACCAAAAGAACACCATACCCACAGTGAAGCATGGTGGTGGCAGCATCATGGTTTGGGGCTGTTTTTCTTCAGATGGAACTGGGGCCTTAGTTAAACTAGAGGGAATTATGAACAGTTCCAAATACCAGTCAATATTGGCACAAAACCTTCAGGCTTCTGCTAGAAAGCTGAACATGAAGAGGAACTTCATCTTTCAGCATGACAACGACCCAAAGCATACATCCAAATCAACAAAGGAATGGCTTCACCAGAAGAAGATTAAAGTTTTGGAATGGCCCAGCCAGAGCCCAGACCTGAATCCGATTGAAAATCTGTGGGGTGATCTGAAGAGGGTTGTGCACAGGAGATGCCCTCGCAATCTGACAGATTTGGAGTGTTTTTGCAAAGAAGAGTGGGTAAATCTTGCCAAGTCAAAATGTGCCATGCTGATAGACTCATACCCAAAAAGACTGAGTGCTGGTATAAAATCAAAAGGTGCTTCAACAAAGTATTAGTTTAAGGGTGTGCACACTTATGCAACCATATTATTTTATTTTATAACTTTTCTTCCCTCTACCTAAAAAATTTTGGTTTGTTTTTCAATTGAGTTGTACAGTTTATAGGTCACATTAAAGGTGGAAAAAGTTCTGAAATGATTTATCTTTGTCTAATTTTTTTACATCACAGAAACCTGACATTTTAACAGGGGTGTGTAGACTTTTTATATCCACTGTAGTTGTATGTTCAATATATGCAGAAGTATAGAAAATTCTGAAGAGTTCACAAACTATTAAGCACAACTGTATGATGTTACACCCTCACATGTTAAGCAAACTATGAGACATGGGCTAGAGATGTAATGTACAGTATATTACATTATATATACGGTATAATATATGTAGATAAAGCAATATAACATAAGAAATGTTTTAATACATTGACACATCTCAATAAGCCTTAGTTCAAACTGACAGCACTTAATTGTAATTGTATCACTTCCCACAGTAGAAATATCTGAAGTGATATCTGTAGATATTTATTTTTTGGACTGTTGTAATGGCATGCCTTAATTTACGACAACAGTAAAGGTTGTATTTAACCATGTAACGTATATTAAATTAACATTTGACGTAATGACATCAAGGTTAGAAAGCATTCATTCACGAGCAGGCAGACTTTCTGTAGCTGGTTTTTGTTCAGCTCTTTTGCATGTTTTGATATGGTTTGTCTTGTAAAGAAAATTTATCTCCACAATGCATCTGACATTCGAAGGAAACAAAGCCAAAACAAATAAAAACGACAATCTACACAGCTACAGCAAAGGTATAACTATTGTCACTCAATGTGCTTGAATGACATATGAAGCACAATCCAGATTGACATTATGAAAAATCCCTTTTCCCACTCACATCAATCTTCGATTTAGCACATCAGCACATGACTGATTCATGCAAGCAACAGAAAATCTATTCCTGTATTTCCTAATTGGAGAGCAAGATTGTGATTTTAACAGCTTAACATACTCGGTGAAATACTAAATAAAGTATTTTAAAATAGGAAAGGAAATGGAAGGAAATTCAGTAGTATAACATATGTCTTCTGTAGGTGCAAAGAGTGCCAGGAGATCTCAGTGGTAACATGCAGCCCAGGCAAATGCACAGTTTCACTTCAGCTATAGGAATTTATTTTCACTACTCTTTTAATCAATGTTGGAAGTCCCTCACATGGGGCCAAAAGAAAACTTGGAAGCAAAGTGCAGCAGAACAACCCTCATTTACAATTGTGAAAAATCCATGAAGGTTCTATTCAGTCTAATGAGGTCAGAAAGGTCTACTCTTCACCATTCTCAGAGCACCAGAGTGTTCTTTTCAGCAACACACGTTGCACAGAAATTCTGTAGAGGGGACCAGAGCTGATCTTGATGCTGAAGAAGATGAAGCTTAAAAAATATAAGTAAAGGTTTTTGCACACATGCACAAATTTGTTTTAATTAAACCTACTGTAACGGATCTCCTGGCACCCCGACTGGGTACCTTCGTTGATGGGTGCTCCAAGCTCTCCACTTGACACCATAAGCACTGCAGACCCCATGAACCGGCGCAGCTTGGTTTGGGTCTCGCAGTCTCCTACCCACCCTGGACCTACGACAAGGCTCCAGGCTCCAGTGGGTGAACCTCTCTTCCTTCAGAGAGCGATGCAGGAACAAGGAACAGCTCTTACAAGAGCTAGTGGTTATAGCCAGGGGAGTATACAGTGTATAGCAATCCCCACACACATGAGACGAGGCTCTATGTTGAAGGTAAAACAGGAGCTGACTTTATTGAAGACCAACTCAGTATATATACAGTTCAATAAATCTAACAACATAAATCAATCAACCATGAACAACATGCAAAGAGACATCTTCACCCCCTCCCTAATGAATGAATAGGGAGAGAGGAGACACATGTGATGGGATTATCTCCTGAGTGTATCATAGGGTGATCTACTCATCTACACTGGAGTCGGCTACTCCTAGAGTCAGCTATCTTAATCCAATCACTAATACAATCAGTGGGAGTCTCAGTGCAGAATTAGCCCTTTTTGTGTTGCTGGATTCACACCCTGAACTTTTAGTGGTCAATAGGAAATATGTGGCATATAAACTCCACACATAAATCAGGGTTCATAGTTCCTTGTAACCCCAAAAGGTCTGAGGGGGTCTCCCTATTTCTGGGTCCATAGTCCGTAGGAAGGAGGCTAGCCCTCAGGCTTCCCCAGCAGCCCCAGTGACGGTTCAGTCCGTCACATTTCTCCCCTCCCAACAGTAGACTAACCAGGTACCTGACCTCCTGTCAGTCGGTGCCTGAATTAGTCGAGTAGCCCACCCATAAACAAACACTGGTCCTATTGAACTCTGGGGCCTGGCTATGTTCTGTATGTCCTCAGCTGTCGAGTGTGCGTCTGTTACTCCTTGCTGCATTGTTGTTCTCTAGCTTGGAGCTGTGGGTACTTGGTGGGCAGAGGCCGACTGCACTCTGCCTAGATGCCAGCTCTTCCGCTGAGGTAGCCTATGGGGGAGTCAGGCTCTAGACAAGAGGATAGGGGAGGGCAGAGGCCGACTGCACTCTGCCCATATGCCAGCTCTTCCGCTGGGGTAGCCTGTGGGGAGTCAGCCTCTGGATAATTTATTTTTATTTTTTAACCCCTCAAGCAACATTTTAGGAAGCATTTTGGATTAAGAATGCTATTATTTTCCTTTATAACCGTATTATAAGGGAAAATAATACAGTAAATTGACTTTTATCAATTTACTAAGATCATCTCCTAGCAACCATGCGTGAAAATCGCATTGCATCCGCACTTGCTTGCGGATGCTTGCGATTTTCACGCATCCCCATTCATTTCTATGGGGCCCGCGTTGCGTTAAAAACGCAGAATATAGAACATGCTGCGATTTTCAAGCAACGCACAAGTGATGCGTGAAAATCACCGCTCATCTGCACCGGCTCATTAAAGTAAATGGGTCCGAATTCAGTGCGGGTGCACATCACGCATTGCACCCGCGTGGAATTCTCGCCCGTGTGAAAGGGGCCTAAATGGTGCCATTAGAAAGTACATCTTGTCCTGCAAAAAAAAAGGAAAAGAAAGGAAAAATAAAAAAAAATTATGGCTGTGGGAAGGCAAGGAGTAAATGACAAAAACATAAAAAATGGAATAGGGATTAGCCATTCGATTTTAAAGAATCGATTTGTGTCATTGGCAAGAGTTCTTCACCTGTGAGGGGTGAAGATGTGCTGACCAGCCTGTTGATTAACAGAGCTGGGCATCTCACCTCGAGTAACAGAACAAGTGCAGGCTCTGCTCCCACTACTAGAGCAGCAACTGCTCATGCTGGAAGATTGCAATGTCACAGCAAAGCACTTACAGTGTTGTTTACTGAAGAACAGTTGTTGGTAGAGAATTTTGCATAATTTAGCAGTGATATGCATTATGGAGACAACAAATAGGAATCAGATAGGTAATCTTATCTAAAGGCTTCACATTTTGAGACCTGCAGGGGGACAGTGCTAGTAATAAACTGTTGTAATTTTAATAGATAGAGGCAGAAATGTACTATTTCAGAGACTTTTTTTTATAATGCTAGAAAGGCTTCAGACTTGTGACTGTTCCTCATCAGGCACTAATTAGATTATTTGTTAGTCTGGTTTATCAAAGCAGGAAATACTTAAGTGTCACAGCTGGTCTCAAGATAAATATCCTGTACCGAGATTTTAAATGAAAACAATTATCTCTATATTGGGGTAGTATTTCACAAAAGACTAAACAGTAAAAATGACGAAAAACACTAAGCTATCATGTACTCCCTCATTACTGTGCTGGGAGCTCTAACTATACTTCTGTATTCCAGTTGTCTCTCCCTCCCGAAAAGAAGTCATTTTAGCATAATGAAAATCTGAACACATAAGCAAGGAGCTCTGCTCTGCTATCAGGGGAACAGAATGCACGTTCTTTAATAAAATTTAATAAAAGGAAGTAGCCTGATTTACTTTTGAAGTGCTCCACTATCAGGTTAACCCTTCTAGCACTCTTAGTCTACATCACATTTTACATGTTGGTCAGCGACTGGCATAAAGCAAAAGAGTAATGCAATGAACAAATGTGAAGGTGTATAGATAGTACTACGACATACATTCAATTTTTGCATACATTTCAGTCAAGATTTCAGATTTAGTGCATTAGGCTGTTAACATAATGCAAAAACAGCATTTGGTGTATCTGCCACCCTATTATTAGTTTTTACTTTCGCTCTTTTTAGCTTTTATAAAATATAAAGCATTGCCCTCATTTGACCAAAGGTCTATGTTTGTGAACAGTGAATACAGTATAAATCATATATCACAAATTGTGTTACCGTCCTCTGTCCCATCCTCCCAAGTGTGCTACCAACTACTTCTTGACTACTTATCTATTCAATTACCAAAAAGTCAGAAAACAATCGTGTACAATGAAAAATAGTGCTAAGCTTCCATGAACTGTAATAGTGACCATATAGACCATATAGAAATATGTTTGTTATGTTCCTTGTGGGTTTACTGATTTAGGCTATGCACTGCATACACTGTATGTTATTGTACAAGGCTTCCATGAGCTGTAATAGTGACCATACAGAAATATATCTGTATGTTCCTTGGGGGTGTACTCATTCAGGCTATGCTCTGCATATCTGTGTGCATGTTTATATAAATATATATATATAATCCAAATAAATATAATGCAGCACTCCTTAGATAAAAAGTGAAAAAATACAAAATGTATTCAACACATGTTGATACAGGCAACGTTTCAGCTCTCTCACAAAGCCATTATCAAGCCAAGTGAAACACATAATAAAGTGACTGTGCATATATAGAAACATTCCAGGAAGTAATCTGTGCTAATTTCCTGTTTAATTCCATAATGGTGCATATAAAAACTCCATAAAAAACAATTCATTCTCTTGTGACAATTCATAGTGCAGCAACCATCGGATCCCCTCAGGTACAGTGTATCACATTTCCGTGATTGTCTTCAGTTTCATAGTGTTTCATGTAATGTATACTCATGTTTTCCCAAATAGTGATAGTGATTAAAACAAATTTCAGTTACCTTATGCTCTCACGGCACTATATCACAGATGGAGCGTTCCCCCATCTCGGCATGTCCCTCTGTACACTGCGCCTGCACTGCCCTCATAACGCCGTGCGTCATCACCCGGTGTTAGAGGCAGGCCAATCTCGCAGCATGCTCTCACAGCGCTATATTCAAGATGGAACATTCCCCCCACTCGGCGTGTCTCCCTGTTCACTACGCCTGCGCCACCATCGCATCGCAGCGCATCACGAACCAGGCACCCAGGGCGGACCAACACTGAAACACACGAATGCCCAACTCAGCCTTCTGCCCTGCACCCCACGACTACAACAGGGCGAACACCGAAGGAGCACCAAAGTTACCATGTCTGGAAACCTGGTCAATATTACATCGCGCAACGTCTTCATGTCGCCCAAGATTCTCTATACAGCAAAGCGCTGTATTCACTAGAAGCAGCAATAAAACCTTGTATTGACCCCAGCCTGAATTACATAATCATTATAATCGTTACCTATATTTATTGAGGACTATACTAGATATCGTATTGACCACAGTCTATGTGACCCCCCGGGATACTTCCCGGTATATTCAACACATAAACATTTGTATACGTATACTCACATATTAAAGTCCCTCTGTAATAATGGTAACGATTAATATTATAAGGTAACTGAAATGGATAAAACCTGGGTAAGCGATCTCTCCCACAGGTGTCCACAACTCTCAATAAGTAACTGCGGAATATAAAAAATATATATCATACATAAGTTGCACACTCCTTATATCATAATGTATCATCTACAATGACTCGAGTGTCGCCAGACACCTGGGTAGCAGCAATTTGTGCGCCATCCACTACATACCTCAGTTGATCATTCCTGAGGTCACCCTAAATTCAATATTTAACCCTTTAGGTTTGAGTGTATCCAATCGATGGATCCACCTCAATTAGCTTTTTTTTTAGGAGGGACACCCTGTCTCCCCCCCTCTTCGGCATGGCCACATGATCGAGTATCATAAACCTTTGTTCCTGTTCTTTATGTTTATACTCACTAAAGTGTTTAGATACCGGGAGGTCTTTCCTCTCATTTCTAATACTAAACCTGTGATTGTTCAAACGTGTCTTCACGTCTGTGGTTGTCTCCCCCACATACAACAGCTTGCAGGGGCACCACAAGACGTACACCACCCACGAAGAATCACAGGTAAGATAATGTCTAATTACGCACTTTTCTCCTGTTGCTGGATGTATAAACTCCTTCCCTTTTTGCATCAATCTACAATTTACACAGTTCAGGCAGGGATAACTGCCATTGTTTTTAGTTTTGAAAAAAGTCTGTCGTAAGCGTACTTGTTCTGGAACACTCGTCCTCACCACTCTATCTTTGATGTTTCGTGTCCTTCTATAGGACATCAGTGGGGCCTCTTTAAAAGCCAACATATTCGGGTACCCACTCTGTAGTATACCCCAGTGTCGCCTAATGATATGTTCCACTTTGAGACTGTCTTCATTATATGTGGATACAAACGGTACCCGGTTAGGACTTTTCTTGGGGCATGCTTTTTTCATCTCCTCTCGAGGGATCGATTTTACTTTATTAATATGCCCGCCCCTTCACTAATGGAGGCACTTTGGAGGCATCCGTTTGTGCCACGAACTCCCTCTTGAAGTCGGGAGTCACCAAAACTGGTGACCCACACAGGGCCAACATCAAAGCGAAAAAAGCCTCTTCCGCTCGATCATCCCAGTGAATCATCACTGATTTCCGTTCCTTCAAGTGTTCTGTCAAAGGGGCATCTAGAGTAGCAAAGTGGGGGACAAACCTCATGTAATAGCCGACCATTCCCAGGAATAACTTTACTTGCCTAGTGGTGACAGGTCGGGGCCAGTTCCGTGTCGCCTCTATTTTGTTGAATTGGGGTTTGAGTCCGTGCCCATTGACATATCCTAGGTATTTAGTCTCCTCTAACCCTATTGCACATTTTTTTGGGTTAGCGGTTAGTCCAGCCTAGTGTTGAGCGTGAATATTCGAAAAGCGAATTTTTATCGCAAATATTGGCACTTCAAGAATTTGCGAATATTTAGACTATAGTGCTATATATTCGTAATGACGAATATTCGTATTTTTTTTTACACAGTACACATCAGGTGATCCTCCCTTCCTTCTTCTAGCTTGTGGGCCAATGAGAAGGCTTTGTCACAGCTTAGCAACATCCCTAGCTACCAATAGAAAAGTTGCCTGCCCCTTACTATACAAGTTGCACGTATTGGGAAAAAATATGCGCATCATTAATTGCTGAAAATTCGCAAGCGCAAATATATTGGAGCACTCTATCTGCAAATAAAGCTATTCTAATGTTCTGCTGTGTCAACCATTTTCTCTAGTCTCAGGAAACTTATACCAGCTTGAAACATTTAACATATGTAAGTGACCCACGCCTGTATTTCGCGCACATTACGCGACTATTACATTGTCGATTTTCACAATCAAGAATATAATCTCGAATTCATGAATATATGACGAATATTATACAAAATATTTGCGAAATATCGCAAATTCGAATATTGCCCCTGCCGCTCATCATTAGTCCACTACGGCCTGCACCTTGGGCAGGTGACTCTCCCAGTCGGTACTATGAATGACAATATCGTCCAGGTAAGCCAAGGCATACCTATGATGGGGACGAAGTACAATGTCCATTAATCGTTGAAAAGTGGCGGGGGCGCCATGAAGGCCAAAGGGTAATACAGCCCCTCAGGGGTGATGAAGGCAGTTTTTGCTATGGCAGCCTCCGTTAAGGGCACTTGCCGAAAAATACCTTGCCTGTCCTAACTGCTCGATTAGCTCATCCACCCGGGGCATGGGATACGCATCAAATTTAGAAATTTCATTTAATTTACGAAAATCATTACAGAACCGCAATGTCCCATCTGGCTTGGGTATTAGAACTATTGGGCTGACTCAGTCACTTTTAGACTCCTCGATGACATCCAGCCTCAGCATTAGCTGCATTTTCTCCGAGATGGCTTTTCGCTGAGCCTCGGGCACCCGGTACAGCTTAAATCGAACATTTGCCTGGGGCTCGGTGACAATATCATGCTGGATTATGGAAATGCAACCAGGGAGTTCCGAGAACACATCTGTGTTCCGACTAACAAACTCCCTGGTTTCCTGAGCCTGTTTATAGGAGAGGCTGTTAGCAATAGAGATGGTCTCGCGGTACGCCCGGCGTTCGTTTCTCTGCAAACTTTGCTCGTTTGCTGTTCGCTGAACGGGCGAACATATGGCGATATTCACACCCGCCATTTTCTTTTACATTGTGAAGAACTTTGACCCATGACACATCCAAAATGATCTGGCCGCCATTTTACATTCAGTCTTTTGCCAGTGTAGGGAGAGGTTGCTGTGTGGAGCAAGGACAGACTGTTAGGGACACAAATCGCTATCTAATAGGGCCAAAAAAGTCCTTTTAAGGACCGGTATAGGTGTGCTATCGATAGGTGTGACTTACTGAGGGGTGTAATACACTTATAATATACTTTCTAACAAATAATTTCTACCGGTGTGATTTACCAGTTGCCCCCCAAAAAACTGATTGAAGCAGGGGTGTTATATACCAATAATATACTTTCTATATTTTGCATTTAGGTAGTGTAGCACTTGTCTGCGATTTTGCTGCGTTACCGAATCTACACAGAGTGAAAAACACTCTTTGAAGAAATAATTTCTAACGGTGTGATTTACCAGTTGCCCCCCAAAAAAATTGATTGAAGCAGGAGTGTTATATACCAATAATATACTTTATATATAGTGCATTTAGGTAGTGCAGCATTTGTTTGCGGTTTTGCTGCGTTACCGCATCTACACAGAGTGAAAAACACTATTTGAAGAAATAATTTCTACTGGTGTGATTAACCAGTTGCCCCCCAAAAAACTGATTGAAGCAGGGGTGTTATATACCAATAATATACTTTCTATATTTTGCATTTAGGTAGTGTAGCACTTGTCTGCGATTTTGCTGCGTTACCGCATCTACACAGAGTGAAAAACACTATTTGAAGAAATATTTCTACTGGTGTGATTAACCAGTTGCCCCCCAAAAAACTGATTGAAGCAGGGGTGTTATATAGCATTAATATACTTTCTATATAGTGCATGTAGGTAGTGCAGCATTTGTCTGCGATTTTGCGGCGTTAACACATCTACACAGAGTGAAAAACACTATTTGAAGAAATAATTTCTACTGGTGTGATTTAATAGTTGCCCCCCCAAAAAACTGATTGAAGCAGGGGTGTTATATACCAATAATATACTTTCTATATAGTGCATTTAGGTAGTGCAGAATTTGTCTGCGGTTTTGCTGCATTACCGCATCTACACAGAGTGAAAAACACTATTTGCCCTCTTACCACACCCTGTGCAGTGCCCCTAGTCATTCCCTGTACTGTGCCCTCTTATACTCTTTTATCCGGTCACGGTATGGCGGTGTTATCCGGTCACTGCAGAGGTGTTATCTGGTCAATGTATGGCGGTGATATCCAATATCTGGATGGCCATAACTGTATTCCTTTCCCTGCCCACGCCATCGTTTTTTAGACCTGGCATGAGCGGGAAAAATATGCAGATTGCGGTGCTAAGGACCTTTGCGCCACATTCTGTGTCAGAAATATGCCTTAGGCCTCATGCACACGACCGTTGTGTGCATCCGTGCTCGTTGTTCCATTTTCCGTGATTTTCTGCGGACCCATTGACTTTCAATGGGTCCGTTGAAAACTCAGAAAATGCACTGTTGTTCATCCGCGGCCGTGATCCGTGTTTCCTGTCCGTCAAAAAAATATGACCTGTCCTATTTTTTTGACGTACAACGGTTCACGGACCCATTCAAGTCAATGGGTCCGTGAAAAAACACGGATGCACACAAGATTGGCATCCACGTCCGTGATCCGTGGCCGTAGGCTACTTTCACACAGACGGTGAAAACTCAGATCCGACAGTATATTCTAACACAGAGGCGTTCCCATAGTGATGGGGACGCTTCAAGTTAGAATATACTAAGAACTGTGTACATGACTGCCCCCTGCTGCCTGGCAGCACCCGATCTCTTACAGGATGCCAGGAACAGAGCGACGACCTCAGCCCACTGATCTCGGAGTAGATTCTCCCTCACGGCTTGTCACGGACATTCCCGTGGCAGGTACCAGGAGATCGGAGAGACTGGCAACTCGCGGATTAAATTGACAAGTTCACTATGGATCTTATTGTGTCTGTGTTTTGGTGAATGCCACACCCCTTGCTTCAGGTGTTGCTTGTTGGTAGATTACCTTTCCATAAGTAGCCACTTCTCACTTTTGGAGGTGCGGTTTATAGATTTTCTTCCTGCCTTCTAACTAGCTGGTCGGTTTTACTCTGTGCTGCTTCTGGAGTTGCCAGTTTTCTACTTTCAGATAAGTCTTGTCTTTTCTTATTGTTTTGTGTTTGTTATATTCCCTGTTGTTTGTATCTGGGCCTGAGACAGAGACTTCCATTCGTCCATCTGGGGAGGAATGGGTTGTCTCTGGTCCTAACCTCATTCCAGGGCCTTATAGGGATATAAGGGCCTAGGTATACAGCATATGAATATTCCTACCTTCAAGGTCTATTCATATTGATAGGTAGTTAGGGCCCGGATTAGGGTTGTTTAGGAGGTGACCTGTTTCTTCCCTAGTTTCCAGTCCCAGTTACTGTTCCCCTGTGTTTAGTGTGGAGTTTTTCCCCCACACAGATCGTGACATTATAAACCGCCGAATAACTGTCATTTTGTTGTTTGTATCAGTTCAGCCATCGATGTTATCGCTGCACTGACCGGACAGCTACAGGGGCTGTCTCTGGAGGTGGATGACCTCTGCATGACTGTCTCACAGATGCAGATACCACTATTGGCTGATCCTAGTAGTGGTTACCTGACCTCACCTAAACCTAAAGTTGCCCTCCCAGATAGATTCTCGGGGAAGAGTGATAATTTTATTCAGTTCAGGGAAGTGTGCAAATGGTACTTTAAGTTGCATCCACACTTATCTGGGGACGAGAGTCAGAGAGTGGTTGTGATTATTTTGTTGCTTAAAGGGGACGCCCAGTCTTGGGCTTTTTCTCTGCCGACCGGATCACAGTCTCTCCGAGCAGTAGATGCATTTTTCAGAGCTTTAGGTCTCATCTATGATGACCCGGACCGAACCACCCTGGCCGAGACTAAATTATGCGGCCTGCGTCAGGGAGAGCGTTCGGCAGAGATCTATTGTTCCAAATTTAGGAGGTGGGCTACGGATACTGAGTGGAACGATCCAGCTTTCCGTAGCCAGTTTTGACAGGGATTATCTGAGAGGCTGAAGGACGCTTTGGCCTTTCATGAGAATCCTGAGTCTTTGGAAGCCACTATGTCTTTGGCTGTACGTATTGATAGATGCCTGAGAGAGATATCTAAGGGCCCACTCTCTCAGGACGTTCTATTACATAACGTACAGTATTCCTTTGACTCTTTGGGTAAAGAGACTCCTGAGCTTATACCTGGGGATGAACCCATGCAATTAGGGGGAGCGACTCCGGGATTTGCTTGCAAAAGTAGGAGTCGCAAGCAGGGAGTATCTTTTTTCTGCGGTCAAAGAGGACATTTTGTCAATATATGTCCAAGCATTCAGCGGCAAAAAGAGAAACAAAAAGGGGTGTATAAATCTCATCTGACTATCGGAGGTGTGAGTGGGGAGTGCCCTTTGCTGGTAGTACCCAATTTCTCCTGATTGCCGAGGTGGCGCTAGAGTCACAAACTGTGGGAATTTAAGTATTTATCGACAGCGGGGCCAGGGTGAACATGATTGATGCTCAGTTTGTCCGCATGCACAGGTTATCACCAATTACATTAAGAAAAGACATTCCTGTATTTGCTATTGATTCTGTCGGGAAGAAAAGAGTTCCAGCATCCAAAATTTCTAAATGTTGCTTCGCCTTTATTCGGGTTCATAATATGAATACATCCAGTGTGCACCTCACCCACCACCGTGGCTGGTCAACATGTTTCGAACTTTTCAGTTCTTAATCATAACATTAATCATAAGGTGGTGGGTTAGGTGCACACTGGATGTATTCATATTATGAACCCGAATAAATAAACCTTTTGAAATTTTGGATGCTGGAACTCTTTTCTTCCGTACGTTACATAGAAGACTGGTCCGGTCTTGTCCCATGCATCCTCGTCTATAGTAAGCTGTAAATTGCAACTTTCTTACATTACATTAATTCTGCCCCTCTTACCCAGAGGAGCTTGTCGCAAGTTTAACATAAAATCTGATTAATAGTGGGTGACTTTCATCAAGAAGTTATCTTGTGTTTTGTCTTGGAAGGTCTCCCTGCACCTATGGTTCTGGGTTTACCGTGGCTTACCAAGCATAATCCTACTATCGATTGGCAAGCTAGACAGATTCTGGATTGGGGGACTATTGCATTGATAATTGTCTCAATACATCCTTTTCTGTGGTTACTACTAAGACTGTACCCTCTTTTATATCCGAGTTTGCCGATGCGTTTTCTGAGAGTGGATGTCAGGATTTACCTTACCATCGGGAATATGATTGCCCTGTCAATCTTATTCCGGGGGCTAAACTGCCTAAATCTAGGTTGTATAATCTTTTTAAACCTGAAAGGCAGGCCATGAGAGAATATATTGCCGAGAGTTTGAAGAAAGGGCACATAAGACCTTCCAAGTCTCCAGTGGCTGCAGGGTTCTTTTTTGTAAAAAAAAAAAAAGATGGAGGTCTTCGGCCATGTCTGGATTTTCGTGAACTCAATCAGATTACTATCCATGATCCTTACCCTCTTCATTTGATTCCCAATTTGTTTAACCAGATTATTGGTGCCAAGGTGTTCTCTAAATTGGACTTAAGGGGGCATATAATCTGGTTAGGATCAAGGAAGGGGATGAATGGAAGACGGCTTTTAATACTCCTGAAGGGCACTTTGAGAACCTGGTCATGCCTTTGCCTTTCGGGTTGACCAATGCCCCGGGCCGGAGAGGGAGCATGAGAAAAAGAGACTAACATTTTATGAATGACATCTTTCATCACCTGGTGGGGAGGTTTGTGATCGTGTATTTGGATGACATTTTTATTTATTCTCCTGACATGGAAACACATCAGAATCATGTGAGACAGGTGTTACAGATTCTAAGGGAAAATAAATTGTTTGCAAAATTTGAGAAATGTGTTTTTGCAGTACACAAGGGTCAGTTCTTGGGCTACCTGCTGTCATCTTCGGGTTTTCGAATGGATCCTGAGAAAGTCTGTGGTGTATAAGACTGGGATTAACCCGAAAATCTGAAGGCTCTTATGTGGTTTTTAGGATTCACCAACTATTACCGAAAATGTATTAACAATTCTTCGACAATAGTAAAACCCTTAACGGACATGACTAAGAAAAGGACGGATGTCTCTGCATGGTCTGATTGAGCGTTCCAAGCCTTTTCTGTGATTAAGGAATGCTTCTCTTCTGCTCCCATATTGGTGCAGGCATATGTGTCACAACTAGAGTTGAGCGGACACCTGGATGTTCGGGTTCGACGGGTTCGGCTAAACTTCTGAAAAAAGTTTGAGTTCGGGACCCGAACTTGACCCGAACTTGACTCCGAACCCCATTGAAGTCAATGGGGATCCGAACTTTTGAGCACTAAAATGGCTGTAAAAATGTCATGGAAAGGGCTAGATGGCTGCAAATGGCGTCAAAATGTGGTTAAGAGCATGGTAAGTGCTCTGAAAACATGGATGAA
Source organism: Bufo bufo (assembly GCF_905171765.1). NCBI lineage: Eukaryota > Metazoa > Chordata > Amphibia > Anura > Bufonidae > Bufo > Bufo bufo. Next base: position 164,978,872 of record NC_053393.1, read on the forward strand.
TGTGGATAGGGAAATGACTTTAAATAACATAAAATACGTAAAAATAAAAAATAATAATCTTGATCTAGGAGTAGGAGGACCAGGTCCATATGGAGTAGAAGGTTGAGGAGGCAGTGGATGTGGCGGTCTAGGTGGAAGCGGCAGTGGAGGAGGAGGTAGCCTACACTGGTTTTTGGTTTTAAATTTTATTTTTAAAATTAGGGTACACCCCAAAACATTGGGAAATATAACCTATGATAACCCCCTCCAGTCATGCTAAACACACATTCAGACAATACACTGGCTGCAGAGCAGGCTAGCACCTCCAAGGGGTAAAGGGCAAGCTCAGGCCATGTGCCCAATTTGGAGACCCAGAAGTTGCAGGGGCTGACCCCTGTCAGTCAGTTCGTGTAGGCATGTGTACACTTACTGCCCCACCATGTCGCACTTTCCCGTGATGTTCACGATCCAATTTGATATCTGCTCTATCAACTTTCGATGTTCTTTTATGCGCCTACCATGGTGATTACGGGTGGCGGGGATTAAGGGTCCCAGGCCAGAGAGGGAGCTTGAGAAAAAGAGACCAAATTTAAGGGAGATAAATTTATAAAATAAAATTGGGATCGAGAAGAAATGTGGGAAAAGTTGAGGCGCAAATGTGGGACAAATTACAGAAGCCCAAATGTGGGCCAAAAGAGTCAAGCGGAATTGTGGGAAATGCTATTGAGGCGCAAATAGAAACATAGAAACATAGAAACATAGAATGTGTCGGCAGATAAAAACCATTTGGCCCATCTAGTCTGCCCAATATACTAAATACTATGGATAGCCCCTGGCCCTATCTTATATGAAGGATGGCCTTATGCCTATCCCATGCATGCTTAAACTCCTCCACTGTATTTGCAGCTGCCACTTCTGCAGGAAGGCTATTCCATGCATCCACTACTCTCTCAGTAAAGTAATACTTCCTGATATTACTTTTAAACCTTTGCCCCTCTAATTTAAAACTATGTCCTCTTGTAGCAGTTTTTCTTCTTTTAAATATTCTTTCCTCTTTTACCTTGTTGATTCCCTTTATGTATTTAAAAGTTTCTATCATATCCCCTCTGTCTCGTCTTTCTTCCAAGCTATACATGTTAAGGTCCTTTAATCTTTCCTGGTAAGTTTTATCCTGCAATCCATGTACCAGTTTAGTAGCTCTTCTCTGAACTCTCTCCAAAGTATCAAAATCCTTCTGGAGATATGGTCTCCAGTACTGAGCACAATACTCCAAATGAGGTCTCACTAGTGCTCTGTAGAGCGGCATGAGCACCTCCCTCTTTCTACTGGTAATTCCTCTTGCTGGCCAAAATGTTGGCCAAAAGAGTATAGCGGAAATGTGGGACAAAGTATTGAAGCTTAAATGTGGTACAACTTGTTTAAGTTTAAGCATTAAATCAAAGGAGGTGGCGCGCATCAATTAAAGAAGCATTTCAGAAATTTTATTCCCTGTCACCTATGCAGAGCAGGGGTTTATTCACGTCTAAAATTGTATAATGTGAACCCAAGAATGTAACAGAAAAATTACAGAAATTAATTAACCTGTCTACTTGGTAGAGCAGGGGTCTATGACAGAAAAAAATTGTTTATTGTCACCTGAAAATGTAAAAATGTAATGTAATAAAATTTATTAAGCTGTCAAAAAGGTAGAGGAGGGGTATATTACACGCAGAAATTGGTGAATTTGACCCTAAAATGTAACTGACAAATGTTTTTTTTTTTTTTACCGGTCTAATAGGTATAGCAGTTGTACATCACACCAAAAAATTGCTGAATTTCACCAGAAAGTGTAACTGCCAATTTTTTGTTTTTTTTACCGCTCTACTAGGTATAGCAGTGGTACTTCACACCAAAAAATTGCTGAATTTCACCAGAAAATGTAAATGACAATTATTATTTTTTTGTTAACCGGCCTACTAGGTATAGCAGTGGTACATCACACCCAAAAATTTGTGAATTTCACCATAAAATGTAACAGACAATTTTTTTTATTGTTTAACCTGTCTACTAGGTATAGCAGTGGTACTTCACACCCAAAAATTGTTGAATTTCAACTGAAAATGTAACTGACAAATATATATATTTTTTTTAACCGGCCTACTAGGTATAGCAGTGGTACCATACACCCAAAAATTGGTTAATTTCACCAGAAAATGTTAATGACAATTTATTTTTATTTTTTAACCGGCCTACTAGGTATAGCAGTGGTACTATACACCCAAAAATTGGTTAATTTCACCAGAAAATGTTAATGACAATTAAAAAATTTTTTTAACCAAACTACTAGGTATAGCAGTGGTACTATACACCCAAAAATTGTGAATTCCACCAGAAAATGTTAATGACAAAGTAGTGAAATGATATAAAATAAAACACATACAAAAAAAAAAAAATGGATTTATGAGGTGGAGTTCCATATTGAGTAGGAGTTTGACGAGGCGGTGGACATAGCGGAGTAGGTGGAAGCGGCGGTGGAGGAGGACAAGATAGCCAACACAGGTTTTTGGTTTTAATTTAATTTTTTTAAATTAAGGTACACTCCAAAAGAGTGTGAAATATCCAAAATACAAACATGAGCAATTGCGCTGCAGTATAACAATGGCTGGTTAGTGCCGGTATGCATGTCTATTCTGGACAAGGTACGGACAAGTCCTGAGGGATCCATGCCTGGTTAATTTTAATAAATGTGAGCTTGTCCACATTGTCTGTGATGATGCCCCCTGCCGTGCTAAACACACGTTCAGATAATACACTGGCTGCCGGGCAGGCCAGCACCTCCAAGGTGTAAAGGGCAAGCTCAGGCCATGTGCCCAATTTGGAGACCCAGAAGTTGAAGGGGGCAGACCCGTCATTCAGTACGTGTAGGCGTGTTGGTGAAATGCTGTTGGTGAAATGCTGCCTCCTGCTCTATATCAGCTGGTTGTGCTGGTTGTTGTGGCGTGCTGACAAAGCTTTTCCACATTTCGGCCATGCTAACCCTGCCTTCTGAGGTGCTGGCGGTGCCTCAGCTGCATTGGCGACCTCTTCCTCGTCCTCTGCCTTCGCCTTGTGCTTCCACTGCGCCCCCGCTGTCAGGTGGGAATGCCACCAGCAGCGCGTCTACCAGCATGCGCTTGTACTCGCGCATCTTACGATCACGCTCCAGTGAAGGAATTAAGGATGGTACGTTGTCCTTGTAACGGGGATCCAGCAGCGTGGCCACCCAGTAATCAGCACAAGTTAGAATGTGGGCAACTCGCCGGTCATTGCGGAGACACTGCAGCATGTAATCGCTCATGTATGCCAGGCTGCCCAGAGGCAACGAAAAGCTGTCCTCTGAGGGAGGTGTATCGTCTGTGTCCTCTGTATCCCCCCATCCACGCACCAGTGATGGCCATGAGCTGGTCTGGGTGCCACCCTGCTGTGAACATGGTTCCTCCTCCATCTCCTCCTTCTCATCCTCCACCTCCTCATCCTCCAGAACTGTGGCCTGGCTGGACAATTGTGTACCTTGGGTTTGTGGGTGCAGGAACCCAGCCTCGGAGCCCCTTGGGAATAACTGGCCGCCAACCCTAAGAAATGATCCCTCTTCCTCCTCCTCCTCCTGTGCCACATCCCCTTCCATAATCGCCAGGAGCGTCTTTTCAAGGAGGCATAGAAGTGGGATAGTAACGCTGAGAACGGCGTTATCGGCACTGGCCATGTTGGTGGAGTACTCGAAACAGCGCAACAAGGAACACAGGTCTCGCATGGAGGCCCAGTCATTGGTGGTGAAGTGGTGCTGTTCCGCCGAGCAACTCACCCGTGCGTGCTGCAGCTGAAACTCCACTATCGCCTGCTGCTGCTCGCACAGTCTGGCCAGCATGTGCAAGGTGGAGTTCCACCTTGTGGGCACGTCGCATATGAGGCGGTGAGCAGGAAGGCCGAAGTTACACTGCAGCGCTGACAGGCGAGCAGCAGCAGGGTGAGAACGCCGAAAGCGCGCACAGACGGCCCGCACTTTATGCAGCAGCTCTGACATGTCAGGGTAATTTTTAAGGAATCTCTGCACCACCAAATTCAGCACATGCGCCAGGCAAGGGATGTGCGTCAAACCGGCTAGTCCCAGAGCTGCTACGAGATTTAGACCATTATCGCACACCACTAGGCTGGGCTTGAGGCTGACTGGCACAAACCACACATCGGTCTGTTGTTCAAGGCCCGTCCACAGCTCCTGCGCGGTGTGGGGTTTGTCCCCCAAACAGATACGTTTTAAAACTGCCTGCTGTCGTTAACCCCTGGCTGTGCTGAAGTTGGTGGTGAAGGTGTTACGCTGACAGGATGAGGAGCTGGTAGAGGATGAGGAAGCAACAGGAGGCAAACTGAAGCGCCCTGCAATCCTCGGTGGTGGAAGGACATGCGCCAAACTGCCATCCGCCTCAGGCCCAGCCACCACTGCATTTACCCAGTGTGCTGTTATGGAGATATAACGGCCCTGACCGTGCTTACTGGTCCACGTATCCGTAGTCAGGTGCATTTTGCCACAGATGGCGCTGCGCAGTGCACACCTGATTTTGTCCCCTACTTGGTTGTGCAGGGAAGGGATGGCTCGCCTTGAAAAGTAGTGGCGGCTGGGCACGACGTACTGTGGGACAGCCACCGCCATAAGCCCTTTAAAACTATCCGTCTCCACCAGACGGAATGGCAGCATTTCAAAGGCAAGTAATTTAGAAATGCAGGGCTAGGGATCTCGGGTGGGTAGGGGGGTACTTCCTCTTCCTCTCCAGCGTTTGGGATATGGAGAGCTGAACGCTTGCGTGGGACATTGTGGAGATGCTTGGTGACCCAGGTGTTGGTGTTGCTGGCAGATCCTCTGTTTGCGGGGTGCCAGGTGGAACTGTCACTCCAGAGGTGGATGAAGAGGCCGCGACTGCAGCAGAAGAGGAAGCAGGAGGTGCCAGAGACCTTTCTTGGTTTATCAGGTGTCTATTCCACTGCAGCTCGTGCTTTGCACTTACAGTCACCTGATCACCGTTCATCTGATTTGGATGTAAATAGCCTCAAATTAAAGCTGACAGTCTGCAGTTAAAGCACATTGTGTTTGTTTAATTTCAAATCCATTGTGGTGGTGTATAGAGCCAAAAATGTTAGAATTGTGTCGATGTCCCAATATTTATGGACCTGACTGTAAATGCCTGGTCATGCAGGTTGTGCTCAGGTTGAGAACGTTTATGCCTCGCTTCAGGCTCTGAGTGCACAGCATGCAAACCACTCGTGTCTTGTCGTCAGCACATTGTCTGAAGAACTGCCACGCCAGGGAACTCCTTGAAGCTGGCTTTGGTGTGCTCGGTCCCTTGCTGCGGTGGGCAGTAGGAGGCGTACTGTCTAGAGTTAGATTCTCTCCTATTCTCTCCCTGAAATCACAAGTTCAGCAGAATCCTCTCCCTACACTTGTAACAGCAGAGTGACGTGCAGCGCTACGTGACTCAAGCTTACAGTCATGTGAAAAAATTAGGACACCCTTTGAAAGCATGTGGTTTTTTGTAACATTTTTAATAAATGGTTATTTCATCTCCGTTTCAACAATACAGAGAGATTAAAGTAATCCAACTAAACAAAGAAAACTGAAGAAAAGTCTTTTCAAGATCTTCTGTAAATGTCATTCTACAAAAATGCCTATTCTAACTGAGGAAAAAGATAGGACACCCTCACATGTATTCCCTCTTAAATTGGCTCAGATCTCACACAGGTATATCACACCAGGTGCACATAATTAGTAGATCGTTACTCTGCATGTTGAATGAGGCTTGCCCTATTTAAACCTCAGACATTTAGTTTGGTGTGCTCCTGACTGTTGAAGTGAGAGTGAGCACCATGGTGAGAGCAAAAGAGCTGTCAGAGGACTTCAGAAAAAAGATTGTAGCAGCCTATGAGTCTGGGAAGGGATTTAAAAAGATCTCAAAAGATTTTGAAATCAGCCATTCCACTGTCTGGAAGATAGTCTACAAGTGGAGGGCTTTCAAAACAACTGCCAACATGCCCAGGACTGGTCGCCCCAGCAAGTTCACCCCAAGAGCAGACCGCAAGATGCTAAAAGAGGTATCCAAAAACCCTAAAGTGTCATCTCGAGAACTACAGCAGGCTCTGGCTACTGTTGATGTAGAAGTACATGCCTCTACAATCAGAAAGAGACTGTACAAGTTTAACTTGCATGGGAGGTGTGCAAGGAGGAAACCTTTGCTTTCCAAGAGAAACATCGAGGCCAGACTGACATTTGCCAGCGATAAAGTTGACAAAGACCAGGACTTCTGGAATAATGTTCTTTGGACAGATGAGTCCAAAATTGAATTATTTGGACACAACAGCAGAGGACATGTTTGGCGTAAACCAAACACAGCATTCCAAGAAAAGAACCTCATACCAACTGTGAAGCATGGAGGTGGAAGTGTCATGGTTTGGGGCTGCTTTGCTGCAGCAGGACCTGGTCAGCTCACCATCATAGAATCCACGATGAATTCTACTGTGTATCAGAAGGTGCTTGAAGAACATGTGAGACCATCAGTTAGAAAATTAAAGCTGAAGCGGAACTGGACCATGCAACATGACAATGACCCAAAACATACTAGTAAATCAACCAAAGATTGGCTGAAAAAGAAGAAATGGAGAGTCCTGGAATGGCCAAGTCAAAGTCCAGATTTGAATCCCATTGAGATGCTGTGGGGTGACTTGAAAAGGGCTGTACGTGCAAGAAACCCCTCAAACATCTCACAGCTGAAAAAGTTCTGCATTGAGGAGTGGGGTAAAATTTCCTCAGACCGATGTCGAAGACTGGTAGATGGCTACAAGAACCGTCTCACTGCAGTTATTTCAGCCAAAGGAGGTAACACTCGCTATTAGGGGCAAGGGTGTCCTATCTTTTTCCTCAGTTAGAATAGGCATTTTTGTAGAATGACATTTACAGAAGATCTTGAAAAGACTTTTCTTCAGTTTTCTTTGTTTAGTCGGATTACTTTAATCTCTCTGTATTGTTGAAACGGAGATGAAATAACCATTTATTAAAAATGTTACAAAAAACCACATGCTTTCAAAGGGTGTCCTAATTTTTTCACATGACTGTATATAGAGCCTGGGTCACATGCTCTGGCCAATCACAGCCATGCCATTAGTAGGCATGGCTGTGGTGGCCTCTTGGGGCAAGTAGTATGACGCTTGTTGATTGGCTGCTGTGCAGCCTTTCAAAAAGCACCAAGAAAGCGCCGAACACCGAACTCGAACTTTTACGAAAATATTCGGGTCCGGGGTCCAAAAATCCTAAAGTTCCGTACGAACCCAAACTTTACAGTTCGCGTTCGCTCAACCCTAGTCACAACCGTTTATTGTGGAATTGGACGTATCCGAGGTGGGGGTAGGAGCAGTTTTGTCACAGGGTTCATCACCTGGTAAATAGCGACCATGTGCATTTTTCTCGAAAAAACTATCCCCCGCTGAGAAAAATTATGATGTGGGTAACAGAGAGTTGCTGGCCATTAAATTGCCTTTTGAGGAATGGCGTCATTGGTTGGAAGGGGCGATTCATCCAATCAGGGTATTCACTGATCACAAAAATCTGGCTTATCTGGAGTCAGTGAAACGACTGAACCCAAGACAAGCCAGATAGGCCCTGTTTTTCACCAGATTCAATTTCACTGTCACCTATCATCCTGGGATTAAGAATGTCACGTCTTGTCACGTAGTTTCCCTGGAGGTGATGATTTTGAAAACCCGAGTCCCATACTGTCTAAAGGGGTGGTAATATCCGCCCTCTACTCTGACCTTGAGGTGAAGGTGTTAGAGGCTCAGGGAAATGTACCGGACTCGTGTCCCTCTGGGAAACTATTTGTGCCACAGGAATTGCATCACAAGGTGTTGGAGGAACATCATTATACGGTTCTTACAGGACATCCTGGGAGTAGGTCCACTGCCAACCTCATATCTTGTAGATTCTGGTGGCCGGGGTGGCGTAAGTGTGTGAAGGACTATGTGTCAGCCTGTACTACCTGTGCACTGCCAAGGTGACACATACTCAACCTTCTGGATCTTTACTTCCGTTACCCATTCCGTCCAGACCATGGACTCATATATCCATGGACTTTATCACTGATCTACTTAATTCTTCAGGAAAGACAGTTATTCTGGTGGTAGTTGATCGCCTTAATTAAATGGTAAATTTTATTGTATTACCAGGTCTACCTAATGCTAAAACCCTTGCATAGGTATTTGTTGACAATATTGTGAAACTTCATGGCATTCCCTCTGATGTGGTCTCAGATCATGGGACTCAGTTTGTTTCCAGATTCTGGAAGACGTTCTGTACTCGTCTGGCAACTTAACTGTCCTTTTTCTTTGGCTTTTCATCCTCAGTCGAACGGACAGATGGAGCGTACTAATCAGAGTCTGGAGACTTATTTGAGATGTTTTGTATCTGAGAACCAGGAGGAGTGGTCTTTCTTTTTGTCTTTGGCAGAGTTTGCCATAAACAATCATATTCAGGAGTCCACTGGTGAGTCGCCGTTTTTTGAGGCCTATATATTTCACCTGCAGTTTGGCACATTTTCTGGTTCTAATACTTCTGGTATCCCTGAGGAAGAATGTTTCTCGTCATCGTTGTCATCAATATGGCGAAAAATTCTAAATAACTTCAAAAATATGGGCAACAAATATAAACGTGTGGCTGACAGGAAACGTATGAATGGTCTGGACCTAAGTGTGGGTGATTCTGTGTGGCTGTCCACAAGAAACATTAAGTTGAAGGTACCTTCCTGGAAGTTGGGTCCAAGGTTTATTGGCCCATATAAGATTACAGCCATTATTAATCCTGTAGCTTTTCGTCTTGAGCTTCTTCAGGCCCTGAAAATTCATAATGTGTTCCATAGGTCTTTACAGCCATCTTCCTTGCCACCCGCTCCGGTCATGGTGGACGGTGATTTGGAATTCGAGATCGTGAAAATAGTTGACTATCGAGTTCTCGATGGATCCCTTCAATATCTTGTCCACTGGAGAGGTTATGGACTGGAGGAGAGGATGTGGGTGCCGGCATCCGATGTTAATGCCAATAGTTTAGTGAATGCCTTTCATAGATCTCACATGGATAAGGTTGGTCCTGGGTGCCCGGAGGTCACCCGTAGAAGGAGGGGTACTGTCATCGACGTTCTAGTGGCCAGGAGATCGGAAAGTCTGGCAACTCGTGGGTTACATTGACAAGTTCACTGTGGATCTTAATGTGTCTGTGTTTTGGTGAATGCCACACCCCTTGCTTCAGGTGTTGCTTGTTGGTAAATTACCTTTCCCATAAGTAGCCGCTTCTCACTCTTGGAAGTGCAGTTTATAGATTTTCTTCCTGCCTTCTAACTAGCTGGTCGGTTGTCCTCTGTGGTGCTTCTAGAGTTGCCAGTTTTCTACTCTCAGATATGTCTTGTCTTTTTCTATTGTTTTGTGTTTGTTATATTCCCTGCTTGTATCTGGGCCTGAGACAGAGACTTCCATTCGTCCATCTGGGGAGGATTGGGTTGTCTCTGGTCCTAACCTCAATCTAGGGCCTTATAGGGATATAAGGGCCTAGGTATACAGCATATGAATATTCCTACCTTCAAGGTCTATTCATTTTGATAGGTAGTTAGGGCCCGGATTAGGGTTGTTTAGGAGGTGACCTGTTTCTTCCCTAGTTTCCAGGCCCAGTTAGTGTTCCCCTTCCCTCCTGTGTTTAGAGTAGAGTTTTTCCACGACACGGCCACTTTCTTGAATACCGGCAGGTAGGTTTCGACGTCATCCATGGGTGCCATCTTGGGGATCGCCGTACGAACCGGTTTTCAGGCATCATGAATGCTCGAGGATGCTCCTGCCATCTGTAGAGCCATCACTTGTTGCAGCAGCTGGTTTGTTTCTTGCTGCTGCTTATTAGCCTCCCGCTGTTGCATGTTAGCCTCCAAGAGGGCCTTCATTACAGCTTCCATTTTGCCGAGTAACACAGGTTGAATTTTAGCTGGTTTAATCCAGGACATACATCCTTGCCCAGAGAAAAAAATTAAAAATATTCCGGCTTTTACACCAGCCTCACTGTGATTGCACGCATCCTCCACCAACTGTAGGGATTCACTCTGGTAGACAGGATAAGCGGACGCAGTATAGAGGCACCAACCAGTTCTTAAATCAAACAGTTCAGTGTTTATTCACACTCTTGGCAAGTTCATAAACAAAAAAACTGTCTTTTAAAGGCAGCTAGGTGTTGTCAAATCCCAGACCGGCACATGAGTTCAGTCCAGTGTTTGACCCCACCTAGCCGTTAATCAGTGCAGCAGCAGACACTGGGAGGAAAATACCTGCCTCCCCATACAACTCCCTTTATTGTGTCACAATATATATATACTACTCACAAAAAGGTAGGGACATTTGGCTTTTGGGGGAATTTTATGGAAAATTTAAAGTTCCAGCTACAGTGATATTATATCATGAAAGTAGTGTTTTTAAGTAGAAGCATCCAATGGTGATTTCTTCATCTCAAACTATTTATTGAAACAAAAGCCAACAACAGTGGTGGGTATATCCCCACAAAAAAATGTCAATGCCTCAATAACTTGTCATGTGAGCATCAATTACAGCTTGACAATGACGTCTCTTGCTGTTCACAAGTCGACTTATTGTCTGCTGAGACATGGCATCTCACTCTTCTTGAAAGTCAGCCCTCAGGTCATTGAGGTTCTGGGGTACAGATCCTCTACACTGCAACTGCTGATCCCATAGGTTTTCAATGGGATTCAGGTTTGGAGAAAGTGTAGGCCATTGCATTTGAGGTACCCCAGTCTCCAGAAGCCATTCCCTAATAATGCGACCTCGATGATCTGGCACATTGAAGATTAATTTAGGCTTATGTTGTTTATGCAGAGGCACAATGGCTGGATTAATGATGCTATTCAAGTAGTATGGGCTTTTCACTGTACTAGTCACAAAGGATAGGACAGTTCTGTTTTGACTAGACACACATGTCCACACTGTAACACCACCACCACCAAAGGCTCTTCTGGTGACAACAGTGGCTGATACATAGCGCTCTCCTTGACATCTTCAACATCGTTGGCGACCATCATTTCTGCTCAGCGTGAATTGACTTTTATCAGTGAACAGCACTAAGGCCCACTGGTCCCTTGTCCAGCGTAGATGCTCCCTGGCCCATGCAAGATGATGACGCCTGTGGTCAGGTACCCTTGCAGGTCGTCTAGCGCGCAGATCACGCTGATGTAAATGGTTTCGAATGGTCTTACATGACACTTCGGAGCCTCACACCTCTCTTAAATATGCCTGGAGTTGTGTGGCATTCATCAACCGGTTCCGCAGGGCATTGTTCACAAAGAAGCGGTCATCAGTGTGGGATGTGGCCAAAAGGTGTCCACTTCTATGCCTTCCTGTGACTCTTCCAGTCTCTATGTATCTGTGTTGCAACCTGCTAATGACACTTTGTGACACTATAAGCTCAGTGGCCACCTCCGTCTGAGAACATCCTGCTTGAAGCCTTTCAATTGCGAGGTACTGTTGATCAACTGTTAGGTGTTGTCTTGGTCTGATGATGTCAAAATGTGAACAGCATGATGAGGAGGACTGTTTAACCACCTCAGGACCGCCGTACGCAGGATTGCGTCTTTGCGGCGGCCCTGCTCTTCTGGGTGGACGCGCCGGTGCGTCCTCTCGCGAGACGCGAGATTTCCTGTGAACGCGCGCACACAGGCGCGCGCGCTCACAGGAACGGAAGGTAAGAGAGTTGATCTCCAGCCTGCCAGCGGCGATCGTTCGCTGGCAGGCTGGAGATGTGTTTTTTTTAACCCCTAACAGGTATATTAGACGCTGTTTTGATAACAGCGTCTAATATACCTGCTACCTGGTCCTCTGGTGGTCCCCTTTGTTTGGATCGACCACCAGAGGACACAGGTAGCTCAGTAAAGTCCCACCAAGCACCACTACACTACACTACACCCCCCCCCCGTCACTTATTAACCCCTTATTAGCCCCTGATCACCCCATATAGACTCCCTGATCACCCCCCTGTCATTGATTACACCCCTGTCATTGATCAACCCCCTGTAAAGCTCCATTCAGATGTCCGCATGATTTTTACGGATCCACTGATGGATGGATCGGATCCGCAAAACGCATACGGGCGTCTGAATGAAGCCTTACAGGGGCGTGATCAATGACTGTGGTGATCACCCCATATAGACTCCCTGATCACCCCCCTGTCATTGATTACCCCCCTGTCATTGATCACCCCCCCCTGTCATTGATCACCCCCTGTAAAGCTCCATTCAGATGTCCGCATGATTTTTACGGATGCACTGATAGATGGATCGGATCCGCAAAATGCATCCGGACGTCTGAATGAAGCCTTACAGGGGCATGATCAATGACTGTGGTTATCACCCCATATAGACTCCCTGATCACCCCCCTGTCATTGATCACCCCCCTGTAAAGCTCCATTCAGATGTCCGCATGATTTTTACGGATGCACTGATAGATGGATCGGATCCGCAAAACGCATCCGGACGTCTGAATGAAGCCTTACAGGGGCGTGATCAATGACTGTGGTGATCACCCCATATAGACTCCCTGATCACCCCCCTGTCATTGATTACACCCCTGTCATTGATCACCCCCCTGTAAAGCTCCATTCAGACGTCCGCATGATTTTTACGGATCCACTGATAGATGGATCGGATCCGCAAAACGCATCCGGACGTCTGAATGAAGCCTTACAGGGGCATGATCAATGACTGTGGTGATCACCCCATATAGACTCCCTGATCACCCCCCTGTCATTGATTACCCCCCTGTAAAGCTCCATTCAGATGTCCGCATGATTTTTACGGATGCACTGATAGATGGATCGGATCCGCAAAACGCATCCGGACGTCTGAATGAAGCCTTACAGGGGCGTGATCAATGACTGTGGTGATCACCCCATATAGACTCCCTGATCACCCCCCTGTCATTGATTACCCCCCTGTCATTGATCACCCCCCTGTAAAGCTCCATTCAGACGTCCGCATGATTTTTACGGATCCACTGATAGATGGATCGGATCCGCAAAACGCATCCGGACGTCTGAATGAAGCCTTACAGGGGCGTGATCAATGACTGTGGTGATCACCCCATATAGACTCCCTGATCACCCCCCTGTCATTGATTACACCCCTGTCATTGATCACCCCCCTGTAAAGCTCCATTCAGACGTCCGCATGATTTTTACGGATCCACTGATAGATGGATCGGATCCGCAAAACGCATCCGGACGTCTGAATGAAGCCTTACAGGGGCATGATCAATGACTGTGGTGATCACCCCATATAGACTCCCTGATCACCCCCCTGTCATTGATTACCCCCCTGTAAAGCTCCATTCAGATGTCCGCATGATTTTTACGGATGCACTGATAGATGGATCGGATCCGCAAAACGCATCCGGACGTCTGAATGAAGCCTTACAGGGGCGTGATCAATGACTGTGGTGATCACCCCATATAGACTCCCTGATCACCCCCCTGTCATTGATTACACCCCTGTCATTTATCACCCCCCTGTAAAGCTCCATTCAGACGTCCGCATGATTTTTACGGATCCACTGATAGATGGATCGGATCCGCAAAACGCATCCGGACGTCTGAATGAAGCCTTACAGGGGCATGATCAATGACTGTGGTGATCACCCCATATAGACTCCCTGATCACCCCCCTGTCATTGATCACCCCCCTGTCATTGATCACCCTCTGTAAGGCTCCATTCAGACATTTTTTTGGCCCAAGTTAGCGGAATTTTTATTTATTTTTCTTACAAAGTCTCATATTCCACTAACTTGTGTCAAAAAATAAAATCTCACATGAACTCACCATACCCCTCACGGAATCCAAATGCGTAAAATTTTTTAGACATGTATATTCCAGACTTCTTCTCACGCTTTAGGGCCCCTAGAATGCCAGGGCAGTATAAATACGCCACATGTGACCCCATTTCGGAAAGAAGACACCCCCAGGTATTCCGTGAGGGGCATATTGAGTCCATGAAAGATTGAAATTTTTGTCCCAAGTTAGCGGAACGGGAGACTTTGTGAGAAAAAAATAAAAAATATCAATTTCCGCTAACTTGTGCCAAAAAAAAAAAATTTCTATGAACTCGCCATGCCCCTCATTGAATACCTTGGGGTGTCTTCTTTCCAAAATGGGGTCACATGTGGGGTATTTATACTGCCCTGGCATTCTAGGGGCCCCAAAGCGTGAGAAGAAGTCTGGTATCCAAATGTCTAAAAATGCCCTCATAAAATGAATGTGGGCCCCTTTGCGCATCTAGGCTGCAAAAAAGTGTCACACATGTGGTATCGCCGTACTCAGGAGAAGTTGGGGAATGTGTTTTGGGGTGTCATTTTACATATACCCATGCTGGGTGAGAGAAATATCTTGGTCAAATGCCAACTTTGTATAAAAAAATGGGAAAAGTTGTCTTTTGCCAAGATATTTCTCTCACCCAGCAAGGGTATATGTAAAATGACACCCCAAAACACATTCCCCAACTTCTCCTGAATACGGCGATACCACATGTGTGACACTTTTTTGCAGCCTAGGTGGGCAAAGGGGCCCATATTCCAAAGAGCACCTTTAGGATTTCACAGGTCATTTACCTACCTAACACACATTAGGGCCCCTGGAAAATGCCAGGGCAGTATAACTACCACACAAGTGACCCCATTTTGGAAAGAAGACACCCCAAGGTATTCCGTGAGGGGCATGGCGAGTTCCTAGAATTTTTTTTTTTTTGTCACAAGTTAGTGGAAAATGCTGATTTTTTTTTTTTTTTTTTTTTTTTTATACAAAGTCTCATATTCCACTAACTTGTGACAAAAAATAAAAACTTCCATGAACTCACTATGCCCATCAGCGAATACCTTGGGGTCTCTTCTTTCCAAAATGGGGTCACTTGTGGGGTAGTTATACTGCCCTGGCATTCTAGGGGCCCAAATGTGTGGTAAGGAGTTTGAAATCAAATTCTGTAAAAAATGACAAGTGAAATCCGAAAGGTGCTCTTTGGAATATGGGCCCCTTTGCCCACCTAGGCTGCAAAAAAGTGTCACACATCTGGTATCTCCGTACTCAGGAGAAGGTGGGGAATGTGTTTTGGGGTGTCATTTTATATATACCCATGCTGGGTGAGAGAAATATCTTGGCAAACGACAACTTTTCCCATTTTTTTATACAAAGTTGGCATTTGACCAAGATATTTATCTCACCCAGCATGGGTATATGTAAAAAGACACCCCAAAACACATTCCTCAACTTCTCCTGAATACAGAGATACCAGATGTGTGACACTTTTTTGCAGCCTAGGTGGGCAAAGGGGCCCATATGCCAAAGAGCACCTTTCGGATTTCACAGGTCAATTTTTACAGAATTTGATTTCAAACTCCTTACCACACATTTGGGCCCCTAGAATGCCAGGGCAGTATAACTACCCCACAAGTGACCCCATTTTGGAAAGAAGAGACCCCAAGGTATTCGCTGATGGGCATAGTGAGTTCATGGAAGTTTTTATTTTTTGTCACAAGTTAGTGGAATATGAGACTTTGTATGAAAAAAAAAAAAAAAAAAAAATCATCATTTTCCACTAACTTGTGACAAAAAATAAAAAATTCTAGGAACTCGCCATGCCCCTCACGGAATACCTTGGGGTGTCTTCTTTCCAAAATGGGGTCACTTGTGGGGTAGTTATACTGCCCTGGCATTCTAGGGGCCCAAATGTGTGGTAAGGAGTTTGAAATCAAATTCAGTAAAAAATGACAAGTGAAATCCGAAAGGTGCTCTTTGGAATATGGGCCCCTTTGCCCACCTAGGCTGCAAAAAAGTGTCACACATCTGGTATCTCCGTACTCAGGAGAAGGTGGGGAATGTGTTTTGGGGTGTCATTTTATATATACCCATGCTGGGTGAGAGAAATATCTTGGCAAAAGACAACTTTTCCCATTTTTTTATACAAAGTTGTCATTTGACCAAGATATTTATCTCACCCAGCATGGGTATATGTAAAAAGACACCCCAAAACACATTCCTCAACTTCTCCTGAGTACGGGGATACCAGATGTGTGACACTTTTTTGCAGCCTAGGTGGGCAAAGGGGCCCATATTCCAAAGAGCACCTTTCGGATTTCACAGGTCATTTTTTACTGAATTTGATTTCAAACTCCTTACCACACATTTGGGCCCCTAGAATGCCAGGGCAGTATAACTACCCCACAAGTGACCCCATTTTGGAAAGAAGAGACCCCAAGGTATTCGCTGATGGGCATAGTGAGTTCATAGAACTTTTTATTTTTTGTCACAAGTTAGTGGAATATGAGACTTTGTAAGAAAAAAAAAAAAAAAAAAAAAAATCATCATTTTCCGCTAACTTGTGACAAAAAATAAAAAGTTCTATGAACTCACTATGCCCATCAGCGAATACCTTAGGGTGTGTACTTTCCGAAATGGGGTCATTTGTGGGGTGTTTGTACTGTCTGGGCATTGTAGAACCTCAGGAAACATGACAGGTGCTCAGAAAGTCAGAGCTGCTGCAAAAAGCGGAAATTCACATTTTTGTACCATAGTTTGTAAACGCTATAACTTTTACCCAAACCATTTTTTTTCTACCCAAACATTTTTTTTTTATCAAAGACATGTAGAACTATAAATTTAGAGCAAAATTTCTATATGGATGTCGTTTTTTTTGCAAAATTTTACAACTGAAAGTGAAAAATGTCATTTTTTTGCAAAAAAATCGTTAAATTTCGATTAATAACAAAAAAAGTAAAAATGTCAGCAGCAATGAAATACCACCAAATGAAAGCTCTATTAGTGAGAAGAAAAGGAGGTAAAATTCATTTGGGTGGTAAGTTGCATGACCGAGCAATAAACGGTGAAAGTAGTGTAGGTCAGAAGTGTAAAAAGTGGCCTGGTCTTTCAGGGTGTTTAAGCACTGGGGGCTGAGGTGGTTAAATACCAATTCTAATTGAACCAGGAAATTAATTGGTCGATTCATGGATCAAACACCTGTTGTGAATTTTTCTGTTAATCTCCTTGTTAGAGAACAGCAAGTTGTGCAAAAAGTACTGAAACACTGAAAAGTTGGACATGTGCATTTAAAAGTTTAGAGAAGGTCACATTAAGTTCACCTGTTCACCTCACAAATGATAGATTCACCTTGACTTCATCATAAATCCAGTGGAGATAATAATTTTTTTATATGAATCCTAAATGATTTCCAATTAAATGTAGAGGGGCTCTCTTTATAATCCACATGGCATCACCAAGGCAACCACCCATAGATCATCACAAAAGGTAAAAAAGTAAGGTTTCTATGACTCCAATTGTAATCCTCAGATATAATGGGTAGATAGGTAGGCTCTATCGAGCTCCAATAGTAATCCTTAGGTAAATTGGGTAGATACAATAGGTAGGCTCTCACAGGCTCCAATAGTAAACCTCAGGCAAATAAGCTTTTGTTGAGGCCTGGGAGAAGCAGATCGGAAGAAGGGAGTGGTAGTGGCTCTGGCTGTCACAGCTGCTCACATAAATCACAGTGGCAGTCCTCACACCAATCCTCATTAGGGCTGGGTAGTGACAATAGGGCACACCCTTTCTTCCCTCAGGGCCCACCTTGATGTTGGGGCTCCCGCCTAATGGTAGTTGGAATGCTCTTGGTGATATGAGTTTGGTATGGATGCAAGACAGGAAGTGTAAGTGCTATGGCTGGCAAATGGTGTTGGCGTCAGTAACCAGGCCAGTAGAAGAAAATAAACTCTATTTATACTAAAGTGCAGAATGGGAGGTGTAGTACATCCAACAGTATCAAAACACAGTTCCAAACAATTCACAGTGCAAATCTCCCCCAATAGCAATGTATGGTTATGAGTAGTGTTGAACGAATTGATCTTTGGATCATAGATCTGAAGTCGATCCAAAGTCGATTAGGTCAAACAATTTGATTTTAATGCTGCTTCCATAACCAGCCAGAGGGTGCGGTTATGATGTCATTCATGACTTGGCAACACAAGATGAATTGCTCCATATACACTGCGTGCCGAATTATTAGGCAAATGAGTATTTTGACCACATCATCCTCTTTATGCATGTTGTCTTACTCCAAGCTGTATAGGCTCGAAAGCCTACTACCAATTAAGCATATTAGGTGATGTGCATCTCTGTAATGAGAAGGGGTGTGGTCTAATGACATCAACACCCTATATTAGGTGTGCATAATTATTAGGCAACTTCCTTTCCTTTGGCAAAATGGGTCAAAAGAAGAACTTGACAGGCTCAGAAAAGTCAAAAATAGTGAGATATCTTGCAGAGGGATGCAGCACTCTTAAAATTGCAAAGCTTCTGAAGCGTGATCATCGAACAATCAAGCGTTTCATTCAAAATAGTCAACAGGGTCGCAAGAAGCGTGTGGAAAAACCAAGGCGCAAAATAACTGCCCATGAACTGAGAAAAGTCAAGCGTGCAGCTGCCAAGATGCCACTTGCCACCAGTTTGGCCATATTTCAGAGCTGCAAC
This sequence comes from Bufo bufo, assembly GCF_905171765.1. Classification (NCBI taxonomy): domain Eukaryota; kingdom Metazoa; phylum Chordata; class Amphibia; order Anura; family Bufonidae; genus Bufo; species Bufo bufo. The sequence continues at coordinate 164,997,445 of NC_053393.1, forward strand.
ATCACTGGAGTGCCCAAAAGCACAAGGTGTGCAATACTCAGAGACATGGCCAAGGTAAGAAAGGCTGAAAGACGACCACCACTGAACAAGACACACAAGCTGAAACGTCAAGACTGGGCCAAGAAATATCTCAAGACTGATTTTTCTAAGGTTTTATGGACTGATGAAATGAGAGTGAGTCTTGATGGGCCAGATGGATGGGCCCGTGGCTGGATTGGTAAAGGGCAGAGAGCTCCAGTCCGACTCAGATGCCAGCAAGGTGGAGGTGGAGTACTGGTTTGGGCTGGTATCATCAAAGATGAGCTTGTGGGGCCTTTTCGGGTTGAGGATGGAGTCAAGCTCAACTCCCAGTCCTACTGCCAGTTTCTGGAAGACACCTTCTTCAAGCAGTGGTACAGGAAGAAGTCTGCATCCTTCAAGAAAAACATGATTTTCATGCAGGACAATGTTCCATCACACGCGTCCAAGTATTCCACAGCGTGGCTGGCAAGAAAGGGTATAAAAGAAGAAAATCTAATGACATGGCCTCCTTGTTCACCTGATCTGAACCCCATTGAGAACCTGTGGTCCATCATCAAATGTGAGATTTACAAGGAGGGAAAACAGTACACCTCTCTGAACAGTGTCTGGGAGGCTGTGGTTGCTGCTGCACGCAATGTTGATGGTGAACAGATCAAAACACTGACAGAATCCATGGATGGCAGGCTTTTGAGTGTCCTTGCAAAGAAAGGTGGCTATATTGGTCACTGATTTGTTTTTGTTTTGTTTTTGAATGTCAGAAATGTATATTTGTGAATGTTGAGATGTTATATTGGTTTCACTGGTAAAAATAAATAATTGAAATGGGTATATATTTGTTTTTTGTTAAGTTGCCTAATAATTATGCACAGTAATAGTCACCTGCACACACAGATATCCCCCTAAAATAGCTAAAACTAAAAACAAACTAAAAACTACTTCCAAAAATATTCAGCTTTGATATTAATGAGTTTTTTGGGTTCATTGAGAACATGGTTGTTGTTCAACAATAAAATTAATCCTCAAAAATACAACTTGCCTAATAATTCTGCACTCCCTGTACACTGCTCAAAAAAATAAAGGGAACACTTAAACAACACAATGTAAGTCAATCACACTTCTGTGAAATCAAACTGTCCACTTAGGAAGCAACACTGAGTGACAATCAATTTCACATGCTGATGTGCAAATGGGATAGACAACAGGTGGAAATTATAGGCAATTAGCAAGACACCCCCAATAAAGGAGTGGTTCTGCAGGTGGTAACCACAGACCACTTATCAGTTCCTATGCTTCCTGGCTGATGTTTTGGTCACTTTTGAATGCTGGCGGTGCTTTCACTCTAGTGGTAGCATGAGACGGAGTCTACAACCCACACAAGTGGCTCAGGTAGTGCAGCTTATCCAGGATGGCACATCAATGCGAGCTGTGGCAAGAAGGTTTGCTGTGTCTGTCAGCGTAGTGTCCAGAGCATGGAGGCGCTACCAGGAGACAGGACAGTACATCAGGAGACGTGGAGGAGGCCATAGGAGGGCAACAACCCAGCAGCAGGACCGCTACCTCCACCTTTGTGCAAGGTGGAACAGGAGGAGCACTGCCAGAGCCCTTTAATACTGGGGCGGAAAGGGGGTGCGATCAACTGTTTGAAGTGGTAGCAGTGCAAGAGCTTATTCTGCTTCAAGACTACCTGTGCGCAGTGTCATTTACAGCAGCTGTGCAGTGTACAGTAATTACAACTGCATGTCCCATTCACTTGAATGGGACAAGCAGTTGCAATTACACTATGTTGCTGTGTACTGGGCCACAAAAGTTGCTCTGGGATGCAAACGTAGGTATTTTTACTGTGTAGTGCAATTTAACTGTCTGGGGTATTATCTGTTTGGAGGTACAACAGTGTCCCACTGCAAGCCAGTGCTCCACTGCTAAAAGGGCAAAAAATTTGCTTTTATATGTATCTTGTGTATTTTCATGTATGTAACCTGCATAAGGAGTTAAGAGGCCGTAGAAACCATTGTTAGGTGGGGCTGTGCCACCCTCCCTACAGGCAGAGGTTGTGCTTTCTTAGTGTTACAACAGCCCTGACAAATCAAGTATTAGCACGCTGCTTCCAGCAGTCGTGAAAAGATACATCTTTATTATTAAACATAAAAAAACTGACAAACATAGTATTGACATCCAAGACCAAATGGACATGCACAGCCGTGGTCAGGAGTAAACAGATAAAGTACGTATAAGGGGTACAAACAAAAAGACAGTCAAACACAATGTGGTGCGCCCCCACTCATCAAAACATATATATCAATCTACAGACCGGGACAAATGGCACCTCCACAGAACATTCCAACACCTGTTTTGCGTCAGCTTCCCCTGGGGAAACTGCTCTAACTATATATCAATATTTATTTATAAGTACAGTACTCGAAGATACTGTGCAATCCAGCATATAATTGTCAAAAAAATGCTTCAGGTTTTCAAACTGCGGGTTAACAGACACGATACAATAGTAGATTGAAATATAGGAGAAGAAGACCATGGTAAAAGAGTGGAAAGCTAAGATATGATACCTAGATGTCGCATAAGTAGAATGTTGGGTAAAAAAAAAAGGTTAAAAAAATATATCAATAGGTTAGGTCCTCCTTTGCAAACAGGGAAATTGGAAAATGAACAAAAGCAAACTAATCTGTCAGAAAGCTGCTGCTTGTAATCCTGGGATATTAATGTAGTCTAAAGAGGGCTGTCATGTTTTAGTATAGCGACTTTTATGCATTAACAGTAGAAAGGTAACATTAATGAGTCAATCTATAATGGTAATAGAGCGGTTATGGTGTAATGGTATTATTAGGACCTTTAAAGGGCTTCTGTCACCCCCCTAAAGTCATATATATTTTATGGGCTCCTTAAAATCCTTATGCTGCGATTTATCAATATATAGGGCTCTAACTCATTTTCATTCAGTAGTTTGTTCAAAAAATGGACTTTTATAATATGTAAATTACCTCTCTACCAGCAAGTAGGGCGGCTACTTGCTGGTAGCAGCCGCATCCTCCTTTCATAATGACGCCCCCTCCTCATGTTGATTGACAGGGCTAGCGAATGCGCTCGTGTTCTGGCTGGCCCTGTCTGCGTTTTAAATCTCGTGCCTTCGCCGTACCGGTCTTCAGTTGGCGCAGGTGCACTGATAGGAGGACACTCGCTCGGCCGCTTCTTCCTCAGTGCGCCTGCGCCGGGTGTAGATGTGACGTCATCGGCGCAGGCGCATTGAGGAAGGAGTGGCCGAGCGAGCGTCCTCCTCTCAGTGCGCCTGCGCCGACTGAAGACCGGTACGGCGCAGGCGCAAGATTTTGAACGCAGACAGGGCCAGCCAGAGGATGAGCGCGTTCGCTGGCCCTGTCAATCAACATGAGGAGGGAGCGTCTTTATGAAAGGAGGATGCGGCTGCTACCAGCAAGTAGCCGCCCTACTTGCTGGTAGAGAGGTAATTTACATATTATAAAAGTCAATTTTTTGAAGAAACTACTGAACGATAATGAGTAAGAGCCCTATATATTGATAAATCGCAGCATAAGGATTTTAAGGAGCCCAAAAAAAATAATGACTTTAGGGGGGTGACAGAAACCCTTTTTTTTTAACAAATCTTTATTTATCACGGCAAGCATGGTAAACAAGACAAGAACAATAAACGGGCTACAGCCCAACAATCGAGGAGACATATGCAGTACAATGGTATGAATATAAGTACGTTCTCATTAAAGTACAGGCAATGAATAAAGATGAGTTAAGTTAGTCAGGCGGACCTAACAGGAGTAGCATGTGTGACATGTAAGGGGGGGGGGGGACTGATACCCCTGAGGCACAACCTCCCTAGATCACAAGACAGAGGTGATGCCGGTTAGAAACAGTAAAAAAGGTATGCTAATGTAGAGTGAAACATGACCAACAATAAATTGAACAAGCATGGTATACAATATAGAGTGTGTAGCACAAATGGGTAGTTATTAAATGGGGGGAGAATTCGCAGTAACCCCAGTATAAAGACACAGATTCCCCGACTCTGCTTCCAACCAACTAAACCACGGTCCCCACATAACATTAAATTTGTCGTGTGAGAAGGACTCCCAACTAGTTAGCTCCTCAAACCTACAGATCTCATGAACCTTTTGGGTCCATTCCTCAACTGAAGGAGTGTGTGTCGAGAGCCAATGTAGAGGGATTAAAAGTTTGGCAGCCGCCAACAAGTGTGCTAGTAGAGAGTGTTTATGCAAGGGGAAATCCTTTGATGGTACATTGAGAAGAACCAGAGTCGGAGAAAGTGGAGGGGCCAAAGGACAGATTTGCTGTAAAATCTTACTAAGCGAGGACCAGAACTGGGAGACCCCTCGACACGACCACCATATATGTGAGACTGTGCCAACTTCTTCGTGACATCTCCAGCAGGCTGGGGAAGTGAGAGGGTCCATCCTATGTAGCACCTCCGGAGTGCGGTACCATCTTGTCAACAGTTTAAAGGAACTCTCCTGGATTCTGACGCATCTGGAGAACCCGTGAGAGTTCCTAAGAAGTGAAGAGACAGACTCATCTGACAAAGTTATGCCTAAATCTTGCTCCCACCTCCCAATGAAGGACGGTCTGCCAGGCACGCCCTCCAGCAACAGTTTGTTGTAGATTAACGAAATTACCTTCCTCACCGGTTTGTGAGAGGCTACCAAAGTGTCGAACCAAGAAGGAATAAAATTCCTATTAGCTTTAGCGAGGTACTGTTGGCCTATAAATGAGAAATGAGAATAATGCAGAGGGGTCCAACTCAGAGCCAATTGTGATGCCCGAAGGTCGTCCAGGGATGCAATCCGCCCGTCTCTCAAGAAATCCCCCACAGCAAATGCGTTAAAGGCAGGCCATAACCCCTGGACATCTGAATAATTTGAAGATAAGCAATACGGCAGCAGGTGCATGGGGAGAAGGGGCGAGGGACCAGGGCAAAACCTAAACTTCCTGGCAGTAACGTTCCAGGTTGTTAAGAGACCTTTTAAAAGGGGTGGTGCATCATTGCAAAGCGCAGGCCCACGGTCTACCGTCCAAAGGCGGGCGAGCACGTCAGGTGATGTTAATTGGCGTGCAATTTGGTAACCCAATTTTCTAATGTTAATGTTTAGTAATTCACTCAACAAACGGAGTTGAATAGCCCTATAATATAATTTGGTGTCTGGCAAGCCAAAGCCGCCTCTGTGTTTGGGCAGGGTTAACAAGTCATATGCTAATCTCGGACGAGCTCGCCTCCAAATGAAGCCTGAAATAATCCTACGCAGGTCCAGGAAGTAAGAGTCAGGTAAGTATATAGGTAGAGACTGGAGAAGAAACAGCACTTTGGGAAGGATATACGTTTTAATTATGTTTTTCCGTCCCATCCAAGAGACAAATGGAATATCTAAATGTTTCAATTGTTCTTTAATATCAACAAGGAGAGGGGCATAGTTTAATTGGAAGGCCTGATCTATACGGGCTGAGATCTTCACCCCTAAGTAGGTGACACTGGACGACCATTGAAAGGGATAGTTCTGTGACAGCAATGAAATGGTTGCATCAGGGACACAAACCCCCAGTGCCGTGCATTTAGATAGATTAATCTTGAAGTTAGACATATGACCAAAAGACTCAAAAAGACCCAAGATTGCTGGGAATGCCTTTATTGGATCCGGCAGGAGGAGCAACATGTCATCGGCAAAGGCCGCGACCTTATGAGTCGACGTGCCAACCTTTAGCCCGGCAATGTCATCATCCTGTCTGATGGCCTGCAACAACGTTTCCAGACAAAGGATGAAAAGGGAAGGAGAGAGGGGGCAGCCCTGCCTGGTCCCGTTGGCTATGGTAAAGGAGGGTGAAAGTACCCCATTGACTCTAACCCTCGCGTGTGGCGAGGAGTACAGGGACAGCACCGCACGGATAAAATGAGGAGGGAATCCAAATCTGTTAAGAGTGGCTTCCATAAACTTCCAATCAACCCTGTGGAATGCCTTCTCGTCATCAGTGCTGAGAAGGGTGAGCGGCTTGTTACTCGTCAAAGAATATTCTATGGCTTGTAATACCCTGTAAGTGCCGTCCCTGCACTCCCGACCCCCCACGAAACCTGCCTGATCGCCCCCTATCAGTCTCTGGAGTAAAGGATTTATTCTATGGGCCAGAATCTTTGCCCATAATTTAGTGTCTGCATTTAGCAGAGAAATGGGCCTATAGCTGGAAGGGAGAGACAAATCCTTTCCCTCTTTAGGGAGCACTACTATATGCGCCTCCAAAGCCTGAGAATGCATGGCACCACCAGAAAGTAAAGCGTTGAAATAGTCAACGAGTTGGGGGCCTAAGACCGGGAGAAATTTTTTGTAGTACGTGATCGGAAACCCGTCAGGGCCAGGGCTCTTTCCTTGGGGAATGGAGGAGAGGGTTTTCTTAATTTCCTCCAGTGTGATAGGAGCTAATAAGGAGTCCCTTTCTGGTTCAGACAGGGCAGGCAAGGCGAGAGAGTCTAAGAATTCTGCAATCTTCTTTGACCTAGAGTCTATTACCTCAGGAGTCTCACTCTGGCGAATATTATATAAAGAGCAGTAATATTCAGTAAATGCTTTAGCGACTTCTGAAGTGTCAGAAACTAAAGTACCTGCAGTGTTCCTCATGGAGCTAATGTGCGTTTGCTCTTTACGCTTTTTAATCAGAGCCGACATTATCTTGTTGCCCTTGTCGCCATGGGCATACTGTTTATGACGCAGTTTTAAGTAAGCATTAGCGGCCTTGGCGTTTAGAAGCGCTTTTAGTTCATTCCTCAATGATAGAAGGAGCTTATGATCATGAATAGCCAGCGATCTTTTATGTGTACACTCTAGTGTCGCAATTTTAGATAGAAGGGAGTTGATGTCCGCAAGACACTTCTTCTTAAGGAAGGCACCAATCGAGATCAACTCCCCCCTAATCACAGTTTTGTGGGCTTCCCATATGGATGCGGGAGATGCCTCTGTGACTGAGTTGGTCTGGAAATAATCTGTCAGTGAACGTGAGATAGCATCCATTTGTGAGGGTGTATTAAGAAGCGTTGGGTTCAGCTTCCATGTCCATTCTCTAGAAGCAATCCCGGGCAGTGATAGGGACATGACAATAGGGGCGTGATCAGAGACTGTGATAGCGTGGATATCTACCCCATGCACCTGCTGCAAGTACCTGTCCTGTATAAAGAAGTAGTCGAGCCTCTGGTATGATCTGTGTGGATTGGAATAAAAAGTTAAATCTTTGGCATCTGCATGGACGGACCTCCAGGCATCACAAAGGTTGAGGTCCCTCAGGCGACCCTGCAGACTCCCCAGAGCACGGTATGATATAGCTGATCTCCCTGATGATGCATCTAAAATAGGATTAAGAGTGAGATTCAGATCACCACCAATTAGTAGCATACCTGTATACATTGCAGAAATATCTCTAATGATCTTAGTGAGCCAAGGAACAGTTTGCTTGTTGGGGGCATATAAGTTACACAAAGTGACCGCCACATTCCCAAGAATGGGATGAAGGGAAGACACAGAAAAAAGGAAGAAGAGACGTGGGGGGGGGGAGGAAGAGGAGACGGGAGGAAGAGGAGACGGGGGGGTCGGGAGGAAGAGGAGACGGGGGGGGGGAAACAAACCCAACACTACATAGGAAAAATACATGAGGTAGAGGAAAGAAGAAAGAATAAATTAAGCATGTAGCCTATTATATATAAACATTACAATATTATATAAAGCATTATAACCCGAAAGTGTGGACCAAAAAACTGGCCCGTGAGAATGGTCAAAGGGAACCATATAGAAAGAGGATGTCAGGGGTGAGGAGAGAGATCAAAAAGGGCCTCATCCTCACACCTCCAACCTCAACCCAGTGACCTGCAGGGAGAGAATAGAATAACCAAAGTGACCACAAGAAGGGCCTCAAACATTAGAGTCCAACCGCGATGTTCTGGGCTTCTTAGGCTTCTGCTTTCCAACGGTGGTCCACGGAGTAGGGAGCTGCGGGGACGTGCCATCATGCTGTACTGGAAGCCATGAAGGAATGGCAATGGGTGGGATCTGTAGGGCATTCCAGAGCACAGGTAAGTCCTCGGGTGACCGGATTATAATGCGCCTATTTCCAGATGTGACCTGAACCCCAAAGGGGTAAAGCCATTTGTATGGGATCCTGGCTGCACGCAGAGCCTCTGTGAGTGGTTTCAATACTCTTCTTTTTTGGAGAGTGGAAGGGGCGACATCTTGAAACAACTGAACTATGGAATCTGCAATTTTTACCTCCTCCAGACCTCTGGCCTTGTTTAATATGGCGTCAGTGTCCCGAAAACTTAATAGGCCGCAAATAATGTCCCTAGGGTTATCCGCCGGAGAAGGCTTGGGACGGAGGGATCTGTGCACCCTCTCCACTGTGATGTTTTTGGCGCGCTCCGCACCTAGGAGGTAGGTGAAGAGAACATGCATGGCCGCAAAGAGATTTTCTTTGTCCGCAGCCTCTGGAAGGCCTCTCACACGGATGTTTTTGCGGCGGCTGCGGTTTTCTTGGTCCTCAATTAATAGCAGGGCCGTGTTGATCGCCTCGTTATGGGTCTCCAGGGTTTTAGCAACGGACGCCGCTTGTGAAAAGAGCGCGTCCTGCGATTGCTCTAGGGCCTCCACACGGTTGCCTATATGGCGGATATCCACCTTAATGGATGACAAGTCCGCAGTGATCGGGGCTAAGGCTCTCTGCAGGGCCATATCGAAGTAGTCCTTAGATAGGGAGTTTGAATCGCTCACCCCATGTTGCGGCCGGCCGTCTCCCTCCAGGGGCAGAGTGCATTCTCCTTGAGCCGCATCCAGCCTGCGATTCAGCGCTTTCGGCGCCATCTTGTCCTCCCTGATGGGGAGTTGTGCCGCTCGTTTGTGGACGAATTTCTCCATACTGCTCTCCTCCTGCTCTTCCAGAAAACTTCCAGCTAGTATTCCTGTACCAGGCTTAGGCTGGATCTTGACCATGGCACGGGGATTAGAGTGCTAATGTGGCTGAAAGCAGCTTGGTGGCGGGAGCGCTCCTCTCAAGCAGCCGCCATCCAGCACGGTCAGGCTCCGCCCCCCCTGACAGAAACCCTTTAATGGTGGTATCATTGTTAATGTTTGTGTTTTCATAGATTTTTTTTTGCTCAGTGTTTGTACAAAGGTAATATTTAATCACAGTATGGTGGTAGTATATTGGTATAGTGGTATGACTTGATAAGTGTTGTACATATGTACAGTATATAGATGTTTTTTGTATGGAGAGTAGACCATTTAAAGGTGTTTTCTGAGACTTAAAGGGTTTCTGTCATGAGGAATATCGTTATGTACAGTACAGACCAAAAGTTTGGACACACCTTCTCATTCAAAGAGTTTTCTTTATTTTCATGACTATGAAGGCATCAAAACTATGAATTAACACATGTTGAATTATATACATAACAAACAAGTGTGAAACAACTGAAAATATGTCATATTCTAGGTTCTTCAAAGTAGCCACCTTTTGCTTTGATTACTGCTTTGCACACTCAGCACCCCATCACTCTCCTTCATGGTCAAATTGCCCTTTCTTTCAAAGTTTTCCCAATTTTTCGGCTGACTGACTGACCTTAATTTCTTAAAGTAATGATGGCCACTCGTTTTTCTTTACTTAGCTGCTTTTTTCTTGCCATAATACAAATTCTAACAGTCTATTCAGTAGGACTATCAGCTGTGTATCCACCTGACTTCTCCTCAACGCAACTGATGGTCCCAACCCCATTTATAAGGCAAGAAATCCCACTTATTAAACCTGACAGGGCACACCTGTGAAGTGAAATCCATTTCAGGGGACTACCTCTTGAAGCTCATCAAGAGAATGCCAAGAGTGTGCAAAGCAGTAATCAAAGCAAAAGGTGGCTACTTTGAAGAACCTAGAATATGACATATTTTCAGTTGTTTCACACTTGTTTGTTATGTATATAATTCCACATGTGTTAATTCATAGTTTTGATGCCTTCAGTGTGAATCTACAAATTTCATAGTCATGAAAATAAAGAAAACTCTTTGAATGAGAAGGTGTGTCCAAACTTTTGGTCTGTACTGTAGCTGACTGACAATAGCGATGTGCTAATGTCAGCAGTACATAACAGTATGTTTTATAACTCCCTGCCTACCGCCGTTCTCTTAAAATAAAGACTTTTAAAATATGCTAATAAGCCTCTAGGTGCTATTAGGGCGTTGCTTTAGCACGTAGAGGCTCGGTCTACGCACCCTTTGGCACGCCCAGGTCCAATTGATTGACTTTTGAGTTCTCCTCAGTGTCCCGTAAATCCCGCGCCTGCACCATCTCGTTTAGTAATCGGCATAGGCGCAGTGAGTGAAGGGCGCGCTCCTGCTGCTGGCTTCCTTCCTCCGGCGCAGGCGCCGAATACTAAACACATCGCTAATGTCAGTCAGCTACACAACGTTATTTCTCATGACAGAAAGCCTTTAACCACCTCAGCCCCCAGTGCTTAAACACCCTGAAAGACCAGACCACTTTTTACACTTCTGACCTACACTACTTTCACCGTTTATTGCTCGGTCATGCAACTTACCACCCAAATGATCTTTACCTCCTTTTCTTCTCACTAATAGAGCTTTCATTTGGTGGTATTTCATTGCTGCTGACATTTTTACTTTTTTTGTTATTAATCGAAATTTAACGATTTTTTTTGCAAAAAAATGACATTTTTCACTTTCAGTTGTAAAATTTTGCAACAAAAACGACATCCATATAGAAATTTTGCTCTAAATTTATAGTTCTACATGTCTTTGATAAAAAAAAAATGTTTGGGTAAAAAAAAAATGGTTTGGGTAAAAGTTATAGCGTTTACAAACTATGGTACAAAAATGTGAATTTCCGCTTTTTGAAGCAGCTCTGACTTTCTGAGCACCTGTCATGTTTCCTGAGGTTCTACAATGCCCAGACAGTACAAACACCCCACAAATGACCCCATTTCTGAAAGTACACACCCTAAGGTATTCGCTGATGGGCATAGTGAGTTCATAGAACTTTTTATTTTTTGTCACAAGTTAGCGGAAAATGATGATTTTTTTTTTTTTTCTTACAAAGTCTCATATTCCACTAACTTGTGACAAAAAATAAAAAGTTCTATGAACTCACTATGCCCATCAGCGAATACCTTGGGGTCTCTTCTTTCCAAAATGGGGTCACTTGTGGGGTAGTTATACTGCCCTGGCATTCTAGGGGCCCAAATGTGTGGTAAGGAGTTTGAAATCAAATTCTGTAAAAAATGACCTGTGAAATCCGAAAGGTGCTGTTTGGAATATGGGCCCCTTTGCCCACCTAGGCTGCAAAAAAGTGTCACACATCTGGTATCTCCGTACTCAGGAGAAGGTGGGGAATGTGTTTTGGGGTGTCATTTTATATATACCCATGCTGGGTGAGAGAAATATCTTGGCAAAAGACAACTTTTCCCATTTTTTTATACAAAGTTGTCATTTGACCAAGATATTTATCTCACCCAGCATGGGTATATGTAAAAAGACACCCCAAAACACATTCCTCAACTTCTCCTGAGTACGGGGATACCAGATGTGTGACACTTTTTTGCAGCCTAGGTGGGCAAAGGGGCCCATATTCCAAAGAGCACCTTTCGGATTTCACTCCTCATTTTTTCCTGAATTTGATTTCAAACTCCTTACCACACATTTGGGCCCCTAGAATACCAGGGCAGTATAACTACCCAACAAGTGACCCCATTTTGGAAAGAAGACACCCCAAGGTATTCCGTGAGGGGCATGGCGAGTTCCTAGAATTTTTTATTTTTTGTCACAAGTTAGTGGAAAATGATGATTTTTTTTTTTTTTTTTTTTTTCATACAAAGTCTCATATTCCACAAACTTGTGACAAAAAATAAAAACTTCCATGAACTCACTATGCCCATCAGCGAATACCTTGGGGTCTCTTCTTTCCAAAATGGGGTCACTTGTGGGGTAGTTATACTGCCCTGGCATTCTAGGGGCCCAAATGTGTGGTAAGTAGGTAAATGACCTGTGAAATCCGAAAGGTGCTCTTTGGAATGTGGGCCCCTTTGCCCACCTAGGCTGCAAAAAAGTGTCACACATCTGGTATCCCCGTACTCAGGAGAAGTTGAGGAATGTGTTTTGGGGTGTCTTTTTACATATACCCATGCTGGGTGAGATAAATATCTTGGTCAAATGCCAACTTTGTATAAAAAAATGGGAAAAGTTGTCTTTTGCCAAGATATTTCTCTCACCCAGCATGGGTATATGTAAAATGACACCCCAAAACACATTCCCCAACTTCTCCCGATTACGGAGATACCAGATGTGTGACACTTTTTTGCAGCCGAGGTGGGCAAAGGGGCCCATATTCAAAAGAGCACCTTTCGGATTTCACAGGTCATTTTTTACAGAATTTGATTTCAAACTCCTTACCACACATTTGGGCCCCTAGAATGCCAGGGCAGTATAACTACCCCACAAGTGACCCCATTTTGGAAAGAAGAGACCCCAAGGTATTCGCTGATGGGCATAGTGAGTTCATGGAAGTTTTTATTTTTTGTCACAAGTTAGTGGAATATGAGACTTTGTATGAAAAAAAAAAAAAAAAAAAAAAATAAGCATTTTCCACTAACTTGTGACAAAAAATAAAAAATTCTAGGAACTCGCCATGCCCCTCACGGAATACCTTGGGGTGTCTTCTTTCCAAAATGGGGTCACTTGTGGGGTAGTTATACTGCCCTGGCATTTTCCAGGGGCTCTAATGTGTGGTAAGTAGGTAAATGACCTGTGAAATCCTAAAGGTGCTCTTTGGAATATGGGCCCCTTTGCCCACCTAGGCTGCAAAAAAGTGTCACACATCTGGTATCGCCGTACTCGGGAGAAGTTGGGGAATGTGTTTTGTGGTGTCATTTTACATATACCCATGCTGGGTGAGAGAAATATCTTGGCAAAAGACAACTTTTCCCATTTTTTTATACAAAGTTGGCATTTGACCAAGATATTTCTCTCACCCAGCATGGGTATATGTAAAATGACACCCCAAAACACATTCCCCAACTTCTCCTGAGTACGGCGATACCAGATGTGTGACACTTTTTTGCAGCCTAGATGCGCAAAGGTGCCCAAATTCCTTTTAGGAGGGCATTTTTAGACATTTGGATACCAGACTTCTTCTCACACTTTGGGGCCCCTAGAATGCCAGGGCAGTATAAATACCCCACATGTGACCCCATTTTGGAAAGAAGACACCCCAAGGTATTCAATGAGGGGCATGGCGAGTTCATAGAAATTTTTTTTTTTTGGCACAAGTTAGCGGAAATTGATATTTTTAATTTTTTTCTCACAAAGTCTCCCGTTCCGCTAACTTGGGACAAAAATTTCAATCTTTCATGGACTCAATATGCCCCTCACGGAATACCTGGGGGTGTCTTCTTTCCGAAATGGGGTCACATGTGGGGTATTTATACTGCCCTGGCATTCTAGGGGCCCTAAAGCGTGAGAAGAAGTCTGGAATATAAATGTCTAAAAAATTTTACGCATTTGGATTCCGTGAGGGGTATGGTGAGTTCATGTGAGATTTAATTTTTTGACACAAGTTAGTGGAATATGAGACTTTGTAAGAAAAAAAAAAAAAAATTCCGCTAACTTGGGCCAAAAAAATATCTGAATGGAGCCTTACAGAGGGGTGATCAATGACAGGGGGGGTGATCAATGACAGGGGGGTGATCAATGACAGGGGGGTGATCAATGACAGGGGGGTGATCAATGACAGGGGGGTGATCAGGGAGTCTATATGGGGTGATAACCACAGTCATTGATCACGCCCGTGTAAGGCTTCATTCAGACGTCCGGATGCGTTTTGCGGATCCGATCCATCTATCAGTGCATCCGTAAAAATCATGCGGACATCTGAATGGAGCTTTACAGGGGGGTAATCAATGACAGGGGGGTGATCACCACAGTCATTGATCATGCCCCTGTAAGGCTTCATTCAGACGACCGGATGCGTTTTGCGGATCCGATCCATGTATCAGTGCATCCGTAAAAATCATGCGGACATCTGAATGGAGCTTTACAGGGGGGTGATCAGGGAGTCTATATGGGGTGATCACAACAGTCATTGATCATGCCCCTGTAAGGCTTCATTCAGACGTCCGGATGCGTTTTGCGGATCCGATCCATCTATCAGTGCATCCGTAAAAATCATGCGGACATCTGAATGGAGCTTTACAGGGGGGTAATCAATGACAGGGGGGTAATCAATGACAGGGGGGTGATCAGGGAGTCTATATGGGGTGATCACCACAGTCATTGATCATGCCCCTGTAAGGCTTCATTCAGACGTCCGGATGCGTTTTGCGGATCCGATCCATCTATCAGTGCATCCGTAAAAATCATGCGGACATCTGAATGGAGCTTTACAGGGGGGTAATCAATGACAGGGGGGTGATCACCACAGTCATTGATCATGCCCCTGTAAGGCTTCATTCAGACGACCGGATGCGTTTTGCGGATCCGATCCATGTATCAGTGCATCCGTAAAAATCATGCGGACATCTGAATGGAGCTTTACAGGGGGGTAATCAATGACAGGGGGGTAATCAATGACAGGGGGGTGATCAGGGAGTCTATATGGGGTGATCACCACAGTCATTGATCACGCCCCTGTAAGGCTTCATTCAGACGTCCGGATGCGTTTTGCGGATCCGATCCATCTATCAGTGGATCCGTAAAAATCATGCGGACGTCTGAATGGAGCTTTACAGGGGGTTGATCAATGACAGGGGGGTAATCAATGACAGGGGGGTGATCAGGGAGTCTATATGGGGTGATCAGGGGTGATTAGGGGTGATCAGGGGCTAATAAGGGGTTAATAAGTGACGGGGGGGGGTGTAGTGTAGTGTAGTGGTGCTTGGTGCTACTTTACTGAGCTACCTGTGTCCTCTGGTGGTCGATCCAAACAAAGGGGACCACCAGAGGACCAGGTAGCAGGTATATTAGACGCTGTTATCAAAACAGCGTCTAATATACCTGTTAGGGGTTAAAAAAAACACATCTCCAGCCTGCCAGCGAACGATCGCCGCTGGCAGGCTGGAGATCAACTCTCTTACCTTCCGTTCCTGTGAGCGCGCGCGCCTGTGTGCGCGCGTTCACAGGAAGTCTCGCGTCTCGCGAGATGACGCGTATATGCGTGACTGTGCGCAGCGCTGCCACCTCCGGAACGCGATCCTGCGTTAGGCGGTCCGGAGGTGGTTAAGAAAATGTATTACTTTATTGTAAATATATTCCAAAATACCTTTAATTAGCTATAATGGCTTGTTTTGTCTAGGGAGCAATTATTAGGGAAAATAAAATTGCTGCCTCATCCTCCTCTCTGCTCTACTTGTCAGGGATTATGATCCTGAATACAAGTAAGATTTTCAGCTGAATCTCTGTAAGAATAGAGTTCATGAGGAGACAGCTGAAGAGAGGATGCACTGTGGTAATGTGGGACTGTGGTAATGGGGACTGCCTACAAGTGCTCATTAGTCACACCCCCTTCCTCCTTTCTGTACTTCAGGTTTCCTCGTGAACTCCATTCCTACAGAGATTCAGCTGAAGATCATATTAAACTGCATTCAGGATCATAATCCCTGACAAGTAGAGAGGAGGAAGAGGCAGGTCTTTAGCTCTGTGTTGTGAAGTAACTTGTGCTGCTGTGTGATTAGGACAGGTTTTGTGAGTATGAATAAGACGACGGCCATTTTATTTCTCCTAATGATTGCTCCCTAGACAAAACAAACCACAATAACTAATGAAGGGTATTTGGAAATATATTTATAATAACTACAATACTTAAGTATTTTCATTTTCTTTAATACCTGGAGAACCCTTTAACTTTTAAGATTGTAGCAATGCCCCGTGGAAATACTGCATCTTTCTGTATAACACCTTCTGAACTGACTTAAAGGGACACTGACAGGCGAAATCAGCATATATAGTTAGATATATCACATTACAGGTCTTATAGAGTCTTTTAAAAGCATATAACTATCCCCCCTGTCCACCTTATAAAGAGCGAAATATAAAGTTTTATAGCCTGCTTCTCCGTTCAGCAATCTGCCCAAGGGGCGGCGTTTCATGTGAAAATGCGCCCAGCCAGCCTTCCCAACTGCCGTTCTTAAGCCCCGCCCAGCTCATCATTATTCACTTCGCTGGGCAGCGGCTAGAACTCTCCCCAGTCCCGATCCTGCGCAATTCAATCCTCCCGGCATCGTTCATGCCCAATCTTCTGCGCCTGAGTACACACACCAGCCTGCGTCTTCGAGGCAGCTGCAGCCTCAGCCATGCACTGTTCAGAGCAGCGCTTCAGAGTACTGCTCACTCACATCATATAAGGGGTTAATTATAGTGCGTCCGACGGCACGGCGGGGCGCAGAAGATTGGGCATGAACGATGCCCGGAGGATTGAATTGCGCAGGCGCAGGACCGGGACTGGGGAGAGTTCTAGCCGCCGCCCAGCGAAGTGAATAATGATGAGCTGGGCGGGGCTTAAGAACGGCAGTTGGGAAGGCTGGCTGGGCGCATTTTCACATGAAACGCCGCCCCTTGGGCAGATTGCTGAACGGAGAAGCAGGTTATAAAACTTTATATTTCGCTCTTTAAAGGGTGGACAGGGGGGATAGTTATATGCTTTTAAAAGACTCTATAAGACCTGTAATGTGATATATCTAACTATATATGCTGATTTCGCCTGTCAGTGTCCCTTTAATGTGACTGTGTTGTTGGTGTAACATTTCATTATTTGGGTTTGCACTTTTAATTTTTCCCAGGATCACACAGTAGACCCATTTGTAGGCAACAACAGGTAGTAACCAGGTGATTCTCTTTTATAATAGATGTCAGGCGGACATGTGTAGAACAGTCATGTAAAAATACTGCAGGCATATGGCATAGGTCTATGACTTTTGTACTTTTACTCTGAAAAGGACTAGGATCTCATATATTTATTATAAATAGAATAATGGTATGTAATGGTGCCCCTGCACTGTTAGGGCTGTACAGAAAAACTGAGCATGTAGCATTTTTCTGTCCGACGCTATTTGATATACAGCATCACAACTGATGTATTTGCACGATCCCATAGAAAACTATGGGATCAGTTCCAGCTCAGTTCTCCTCAGGCGTTTTCTGCTTCACGCCGGAGGGGAACTGAGCCAGATAGCTGGACATGTGTAAGGGGCCTTAGTGAAGTTGTTTTCATAAGAAGAGGAAGCGAAAATCAGAAGTAATGATGTCAGTTGGGACATTGGTCAATTACAATGCACGTTGTGTGGATATCAATGTTTACAGCAGGATGCTTTGGAGTAATCTGACCAATGGAACCAGCGCAACAAAATTCTTGGTCAGTAATGTAAAACACTTCATACAAACTGCTCAAAAAAATAAAGGGAACACTAAAATACCACATCCTAGATCTCAATGAATGAAATATTCCAGTTGCAAATCTTTATTCTTCATTACATAGTGAAATGTGTTGAGAACAATGAACATAAAAATTATCAATGTAAATCAAAATTAATATCCCAGGGAGGTCTTGATTTGTAATGATACTCAAAATCAAAGTGGAAAATCAAATTTCAGGCTGATCCAACTTCAGTGGAAATGCCTCAAGACAATGAAATGAGGTTCAGTAGTGCCTGGGCATGCTCCTGATGAGGCGGTGGATGTTCTCCTTAGGGATCTCCCAGACCTGGAAGCATCAGTCGACTCCTGGACAGTCTGCGGTACAATGTGGCATTGGTGGATGGAACGAGACATGATGTCCCAGATGTGCTTGACTGAACACATCTCCATACTCTAAGGTTAAAAAGCCACTTTAGTTTTAAAACAATTTATTGGGTCAAAAGTATAATGGAGCATTAGGGTGCCTTCACATGCAGCAAATTTTCAAAAATCAGTACCAGTCACCCGAATGATGCTTGCAGAAATTCATGTGCTTTCCATGAAAACAACCCCATTCTGATGAATGGAACAGATTTTTAGGCACAGAAAATTTTCTGCAACAAAATCTGCTTCATGTGAAGATATCTTGCAGGGAACCCCGGGGAGCAGGTGTTGAGGATATGAGAAGTAGTGGCCCTGATTAAGGGTCCATTCACACGTCCGTTGTTTCTTTCCTGATCTGTTCTGTTTTTTGCGGAACAGATCTGGACCAGATCTGGACCCATTCATTTTCAATGGGTCCTGAAAAAAATCGGACAGCTCAATGTCTGATTTTTTTTCAGGACCCATTGAAAATGAATGGGTCCAGATCTGGTCCAGATCTGGTCCGCAAAAAACGGTACAGATCAGGAAAGAAACAACGGACGTGTGAATGGACCCTAAGTGTTGTGTCACGGTGAACTCCCTCAAGCCGCTGCTCCCTGGGGATTGGTGCAGTGGAATTATAGTACTGAAGAAGGCAGCCAGAGTTAAACTTAAAGAGAATAAATAGAATAGACGGCTCTACCGCTCAGGATAATGATCGAGGTGCAGAGCTGCTAAAACTGACTCACCCAGTCAGGAGTAGATAATGTAAAAGAAAGAGAGTAAGCAGGCACACTCTGATTCGGGTCAATAAATTAATTTATTTGTATATAAAATGGCTGTAACGTATATCATAAAGTGTTCAATAAAATATTGTGTAGAGATGGGTGGATTATCATTCAATGGTTGCCAGCTGGTGTTTAAGAAGTATGGGAATAAAATATATATGTGAATATATAGATATGGATGTAAAATGTGCGCTATATGGACGATGCGCTGAGAGATATAAAGATATGGATAAAAAATTGTTTGCGCTAGAAAAATGATGCGCTAGAAAAACAAAAAAGGGTAAAAATAATAATAATAGTAGTAGTATCGATGTCCTTATGGGTAGAAAGGTCTATCCATGAAAAAATAGTCTTAGAATAATCTGTATTGCTCCTTAATCTAAGGTAGTCTTGTTATTTAATAATATTATTCTCTGGATATGAATAAAAGAATGGATGTTGCGCCTTGAGACTCCTTTATGATCCGTAATATTCCATAGAGGGTAGGTGATGTGACTCAATATTGTAAGTCAATTATGTTTCATACAGCCGCAGACATGTGCATTAGTACATTGTATCATAGGATGCTATAGTAGTTATCATGCGGGTACTGTGGGATTAAGGGGTGCTCTGAGCCTTGGTGCGGCGTCCCGCACTTAGTCTGGCTGCAGATGTCACTTACCCTTCACCCAGCGTTGTATTCGGTCCTCAAGCGGTGATTGGTCCCCCCTTCGGCGGCTGTCCTGGATCCCGGAGTCGGCGGTGTAGCTCGTGTTGCTAGGGACGACGGGAGGCGTGGTTCGCGCGTCTGTGAGGTGACGTAGGTTGTCACGTGGTCGCGGCTTTGTGTTGAATAGTCCCGGCTTGTTCTGGGTAATTAGAACAAGCCGGGACTATTCAACACAAAGCCGCGACCACGTGACAACCTACGTCACCTCACAGACGCGCGAACCACGCCTCCCGTCGTCCCTAGCAACACGAGCTACACCGCCGACTCCGGGATCCAGGACAGCCGCCGAGGGAGAACAAATCACCGCTTGAGGACCGAATACAACGCTGGGTGAAGGGTAAGTGACATCTGCAGCCAGACTAAGTGCGGGACGCCGCACCCAGGCTCAGAACACCCCTTAATCCCACAGTACCCGCATGATAACTACTATAGCATCCTATGATACAATGTACTAATGCACATGTCTGCGGCTGTATGAAACATAATTGACTTACAATATTGAGTCACATCACCTACCCTCTATGGAATATTACGGATCATAAAGGAGTCTCAAGGCGCAACATCCATTCTTTTATTCATATCCAGAGAATAATATTATTAAATAACAAGACTACCTTAGATTAAGGAGCAATACAGATTATTCTAAGACTATTTTTTTATGGATAGACCTTTCTACCCATAAGGACATCGATACTACTACTATTATTATTATTTTTACCCTTTTTTGTTTTTCTAGCGCATCATTTTTCTAGCGCAAACAATTTTTTATCCATATCTTTATATCTCTCAGCGCATCGTCCATATAGCGCACATTTTACATCCATATCTATATATTCACATATATATGTTATTCCCATACTTCTTAAACACCAGCTGGCAACCATTGAATGATAATCCACCCATCTCTACACCATATTTTATTGAACACTTTATGATATACGTTACAGCCATTTTATATACAAATAAATTATATTATTGACCCGAATCAGAGTGTGCCTGCTTACTCTCTTTCTTTTACAGAGTTAAACTTAGCAGTCTTTTTACTAGGTGCAACGTACAGTTGCAAGAAAAAGTATGTGAACCCTTTGGAATGATATGAATTTCTGCACAAATTGGTCATAAATTGTGCTCTGATCTTCATCTAAGTCACAACAATAGACAATCACAATCTGCTTAAACTAATAACACACAAATAAATAAATGTTACCATGTTTTTATTGAACACACCATGTAAACAATCAGGTGCAGGTGGAAAAAGTATGTGAACCCCTAGACTAATGACATCTCCAAGAGCTAATTGGAGTGAGGTGTCAGCCAACTGAAGTCCAATCAATGAGATGAGATTGGAGGTGTTGGTTACAGCTGCCCTGCCCTATAAAAAAAATACACACCAGTTCTGGGTTTGCTTTTCACAAGAAGCATTGCCTGATGTGAATGATGCCTCGCACAAAAGAGCTATCAGAAGACCTACGATTAAGAATTGTTGACTTGCATAAAGCTTGAAAGGGTTATAAAAGTATCTCCAAAAGTCTTGCTGTTCATCAGTCCACGTTAAGACAAATTGTCTATAAATGGAGAAAGTTCAGCACTGCTGCTACTCTCCCTAGGAGGGGCCGTCCTGTAAAGATGACTGCAAGAGCACAGCGCAGACTGCTCAATGAGGTGAAAAAGAATCTTAGAGTGTCAGCTAAAGACTTACAAAAGTCTCTGGCTTATGCTAACATCCCTGTTAGCGAATCTATGATACGTAAAACACTCAGCAAGAATAGATTTCATGGGAGAATAGCACAGAGGAAGCCACTGCTGTCCAAAAAAAAATATTGCTGCACGTTTACAGTTTGCACAAGAGCACCTGGATGTTCCACAGCAGTACTGGCAAAATATTCTGTGTACAGATGAAACCAAAGTTGAGTTGTTTGGAAGAAACACACAACACTATGTGTGGAGAAAAAGAGGCACAGCACACCAACATCAAAACTTCATCCCAACTGTGAAGTATGGTGGTGGGGGCATCATGGTTTGGGGCTACTTTGCTGCATCAGGGCCTGGACGGATTACTATCATCGAAAGAAAAATGAATTCCCAAGTTTATCAAGACATTTTGCAGGAGAACTTAAGGCCATCTGTCCACCAGCTGAAGCTCAACAGAAGATGGGTGTTGCAACCGGACAACGACCCAAAGCATAGAAGTAAATAAACAACAAAATGGCTTAAACAGAAGAAAATGCGTCTTCTGGAGTGGCCCAGTCAGAGTCCTGACCTCAACCAGATTGAAATGCTGTGGCATGACCTCAAGAAAGCGATTCACACCAGACATCCCAAGAATATTGCTGAACTGAAACAGTTCTGTAAAGAGGAATGGTCAAGAATTACTCCTGACCGTTGAGCACGTCTGATCTGCAACTACAGGAAACGTTTGGTTGAAGTTATTGCTGCTAAAGGAGGTTCAACCAATTATTAAATCCAAGGGTTCGCATACTTTTTCCACCTGCACTGTGAATGTTTACATGGTGTGTTCAATAAAAACATGGTAACATTAAATTTTTTGTGTGTTATTGGTTTAAGCAGACTGTAATTGTCTATTGTTGTGACTTAGATGAAGATCAGATCACATTTCATGACCAATTTGTGCAGAAATCCATATCATTCCAAAGGGTTCACATACTTTTCTTGCAACTGTATCTGTTCACTCTGCTCTCTTGTCCTCAAGGCTTTGTTTGAGACTTTTGGAGCAGTTCTCCCTGAAGAATCCTGTATCAGGAACAGGAGCACTGCAGATTGCTTCCTCTCCTTTCTGTCTCTAGAGAGGAACTCCACCTCTTGGCAGAGAGCCAGTAGAGCCCACTCCTATCAAGAGAGGAGGAACAGAATGGTTAACCCTGTTAACCATCCATTGTCATCATTCCTTGCTGGTAAATACGGCCAGAAGAAAACAGTAAAACATATCACACATAACAGTACAGAATTTGTAGTACCCCCAGGTCTGGGGTACTACAATCTTTACAGATCACAATTTCTCTTCGCAAAGAGAGTCCTAAAAGAAAATAGAATAACCATATTTTGTCAAATAATTAATAATAACTGCATTAGGCACATTGGGCCTGCATTTTCAAAATGCAGTAAGTATAAAAGAATAGTGCAGTCCATAAAGGAGGTATGATGTTAGGGCCAGTGGTGTAGCATGGGAGGGGCCGGGGGGGCGTTGCCCCGGGCGCAAAATTTTAGCGGGCGCCAGCAGGGCTGCACCGCCAATTAGGCAAAGTGAGGCGATCGCCCCAGGCGGACAGCCCTGCTCACAAGTGGGGGGCGGCGGCAGGTCACAGGGAGATGAGCGCTTCCATTGTGGAAGCGCTCATCCCCATAGTCATCTGTATTGCCGTCCTCAGGACGGCAACCTTAAAAGAGCACTAAAAAGTCTCAAAGATAACCAAAATATCGTTTTAAAAAATGCTGATAAGGGGGGACAGATAGTCGTCCTCGACACCAGCCAATATGAAAAAGAAGCCAAAAGGATTTTATCAGACATTGACTATTACAGACCCCTCACAGAGGATCCAACCAAAAACTTCAAGATCCAACTCCACGACCTTATAGATCAGGGATCGTCTCTAGGAATCCTAGATAAAAAAGAAAAAAATTACCTAAAAGTAACACACCCCGCCGTTGCACGTTTTTATTTCCTTCCCAAGATACACAAGTCCCTGAAAGACTCCCCCTCGAAGACCCATAATCTCGGGCATAGACTCCTTAACCCCTAATCTATCCGAATAAATTGACGGTATCCTCCAAAGATATGTGAATACTTTACCATCCTACCTGAGAGATTCGGCACATCTCATTCAGTCTTGAAAAAGTAACCTGGCAGGAAGACTTAATTTGGGCCACGTTAGATGTGACAACACTTTATAGCAACATCATACATTCAATAGGCCTAAGGCCTCTTTCACATGAGCGTGTCCGGATTAGGTCCGGATGCGTCCCGGTGCATTGCGGCAAACCCGCACGAGTAGGTACGCAATTGCAGTCAGTTTTGACTGCGATTGCGTTCCGTTGTTCAGTTTTTATCATGCGGGTGCAATGTGTTTTGCACGCGCGTGATAAAAAACCGACTCTGGTACCCAGACCCGAACTTCTTCACAGAAGTTCAGGTTTGGGTTCAAGGTTGTGTAGATTGCATTATTGGATCATGTGAATGACTATGTGATGAGCGTAGTGACGTCATCAAAAGGTCCTTTACCCAGGTCCTGAAGAAAGAAGACAGAAGAGATGCCGACTGTGCGAACAAGTGGATTAAGGTGAGTTAAAAAAAAAAAAAAAATGTTTTTTTTTTAACCCCTCCAGCCCTATTTTACTATGCATTCTGTATTCAGAATGCTATTATTTTCCCTTATAACCATGTTATAAGGGAAAATAATATTGATCGGGTCCCCATCCCGATCGTCACCTAGCAACCGTGCGTGAAAATTGCACCGCATCCGCACTTGCTTGCGGATGCTTGCGATTTTCATGCAACCCCATTCATTTCTATGGGGCCTACGTTACGTGAAAAACACACAAAGAGGAGCATGCTGCGATTTTCACGCAACGCACAAGTGATGCGTGAAAATCACCGCTCATGTGTACAGCCCCATAGAAATGAATGGGTCCGGATTCAGTGCGGGTGCAATGCGCTCACCTCACGCATTGCACCCGCGCGGAAATGTCGCCTGTGTGATAGGGGCCTAAGAGCCACTAAAGTATTCCTAGACACCGATACAATCATGCCACCTGCACAGAAAGATTTTATCCTCAGATCTATAGAGTTTATTTTGTCATAATTATTTTTTATACAAGGAGAAATTTTATATTCAAGTTAACGGAACAGCTATGGGTACGAAATTCACGCCGTCATATGCTAATCTATTTATGGGTGATTTCGAGGACCAAAATGGCTTACTAAAGCAACCCAATATAAAGTTCTACAAATGATACATTGATGATATCATCCTCATCTGGGAGGGGTATAATGATGACCTCAGGACATATATTGATACACTCAATAGGAACAATTGGAACCTAAACCTCACACTAGAATACGACCTAAAAAATCCAGTCTTTTTAGATCTCCATCTTAATAGTAATTATAACATCATCTCCACCAGCACACATTTTAAAAACGCGGATGCAAATAGTTTTTTAGATTTTAAAAGTTGTCACTACCACAAATGGAAGACCAATATACCTTTTAGCCAGATGAAACGAATCAGACGTAATTGCACAAACACTGACACCATGAGAAAAAAAAATTGATATCCTGAGTAAAAGGTTTCTAGATAAGGGATATCCCCCACAGCTCATCAAAGATTCTAAAAAGAAGATCTCACAAATCGACAAAAAACAAAGTCTTCAACCAAAAATGAAAGACATAACATTTAAAGAAACCCTTTTCAAACCAGGCTTGATAACGAGGTACAATCATAACCACAAACTAATCAGACAAATACTAATGAAACACTGGTCCGTACTATTAAAAGATCCCATATTAGGTAAAGAAATACCGAAAATACCCAGACTCACTTTCCGCAGAGCAAAAACTCTCAAATACATTCTGGCCCCATCATGCCCTCAAAAACAAAACCCCAAAAAAACAAAACAGACGCATAGAAAAACATCAGAGTCTAAGGGGTCCTCCAAATGTTGCGCTAAGAAATGTAAATGTTGCCAAATGATCACAACAGCAGAAAGAGAAATTCACCTATCACATTCTATAGATAAAATATTATTTCAACAATCTATGACCTGCTTAAGCAAAAATATAATTTATTTACTTCAATGTCCCTGCAATCTGTATTATGTTGGCCTTACCACACAAACCCTCAGAGAACGTATGAATGAGCACAGATAAATATCAAAAGAAAGTCCTGACACACAGTGTATCACGCCATTTTTCCCTGTCACATGAGGGTAATCCCTTAGGTCTCAAAGTAACACCATTGGAACAAATCTCCTCCTCCTTCCAACAATTATGTCGGAAGGAGATGTTTTGGATATACCAGCTTAATACTCTTGAAAAAGCAGTGGTCGAGGCTCACCTTGTCCCGAATTGGAATGGAGGCACGGATATTCGCCAAGAACTCAGCGATAATAGGAATATAAGCAAAAGAGGAGATCCAGCTTCCAATCAACCGTATAAATGCTTTAATGACTTGTGTACCAACAGGTCTTAATCGTAGGCATGATCTTATATTACATTATTGACCGTGGTACACTTCTTTATTGCTTTCTCTGAAGATCTTCTTCTTTTACTTCTTTTCTCTTATTTTTATCATATGTTTTTATGTGTTAGAGGTGGAGCTATGTGTTGATTGTGTCCACCTGACATGCTTGACCTGCCCCTTATTTAAGGCCAGTGTCTTACATCTTCATGCTGTCATGAGTAAGGATCTGAATTTGTTGATCTGAAACGCGTAGACATGATGTATGTGTCCGGATTTTAGCACGTCATTAAAGCATTTATACGGTTGATTGAAAGCTGGATCTCCTCTTTAGCTTAATACTCTTACTCCATATGGTCTAAACGAAACACTGGAACACGTCAACTACTGAATATAAATATAAATACAATAACAAAGTACAGGTCCCAACCTCGATATGACGGTATTCTCTGTTTTATTCTTACCAGCACCCTATATCGTTTTATTCTTACCAGTCCCCCTATATCCTTTTAAAATTGAAAATTTATGGCAAGACCTCATTTATTTATTTATTACAGTACATTATCTATTACAGTACATTATTTATTACAGTACATTAGACATAAGGTTTTAATCGATTATGGTATAACCATCCGTATTATGGTATAACCATCCTTTAGCATGGGATATTGCTCACCCCACTAGATCTCTTACTCTAGTGCAATACTAGATTACCATAATATCGCAACGTTTTCATAATAAAATAAAGAAATATACATTGTCAGGTTATAGCTTGAATCCAAGAGCCCCAAACTACATCCCTAGTCCTTAGATCCAACCCTTTTACACCATTTTAGACCTTTATTTTATTTTATTGATCCCATGACTTGTATGGACCCCATGACCATCATTGTACTTTTACACCTACATTATATACACAAGTGTACCATATGAAAATATGAAAAAATGAGGCAATCCTAATATTTATCTTTGTTCTACTTATCTTTTATGCACCGTTTCTCCCCCTTCCGTCTGACCTCAAAAAAAAAAAACCAAAAAACCACCACCACCATTCTTTAACTAAAGAGGCTCCTATATATGCCCCAACAACAAATTTGAACATTAGTATCCTCGTAAAGATAGGATATGCAGGGACCCAGCAACCAAGGAAACAACATAGGCCGGAAAGTGAATATGCGTTCCAGCTTGGAACGCACCCTCACCGAGACTCAACTTCCGGATCTGCGCACAAGCCACCAAGGCTCTCCAGGAAGAAGAGCCATGCTCAAAGTTCAAGGGCATGCTCACCAGCTATGGATGCGTTCCAGGTTGACATGCACTAGTTCCGGTCATGCGCATCACCGCGCACCCTTCCGGTCATGCGCACCCCCACAACCCGGCACTTCCGCCTCCGGATTGCCGGGACTTCTCCAGAGAGGAAGGATCCTCCCACTTATTCTGTCGGTCTTTTTCTCATTACCCTCGGGGTATATATACCCCATACATGTACACTATAGGCTATATGCTCCTGAAGGGACGGGCCTGTCCCGAAACGCGTTGAGCTGGATTTTATACTGCAATAAAGACAACTGAACAGAAGCCCCTTGTGATTGGCTGCCTTCATCTTGTAACATCCTAGAAGTGATCCAGGCTGGGGGGGGGGGGGGGGTAAGGTTTACAGGTGTATTATGCTTATCCTGATAAACCGCCCCCCTCGTGAAGTGAGTAAAAGTCTATGATACTTTTGTATACT
The DNA here is from genome assembly GCF_905171765.1 of Bufo bufo. Lineage (NCBI taxonomy): Eukaryota > Metazoa > Chordata > Amphibia > Anura > Bufonidae > Bufo > Bufo bufo. The sequence goes on from NC_053393.1 coordinate 165,024,717, forward strand.
ATATGATAAACGTGTACTTTTATACACATTTTTACAAATATGGACTACTGATTCTGACTCGAGCGTATCAGATGATATGGGTCAAATGGTTGCTGGGGGTGACCCTTTAGGCGAAGCACCAGAAAATCCTCATGCCAGAGGAGACAGGTCTCATGGAGGCATTATCACCTCCGTGTAGAGCTAGCCCCCTGACTATTGTTGATAATGTGGTTATTAATTTGACGGGGTATGAGGGCTGGGATACAGTCTCGTTGAACAGTTTGACCCTGTTATGTTTGAGGTTGATCTGTATAAAGCCGTCAGGAAGTTGTATTTACAAAAAATGTTCCATGATAAAAACAAATCAGAGGTCCCGAAAAAAGAAGGTGAAATACCATTGCAATCTGATCCACTAGCCTATTAATACACAGCTTGATGAGAATGAACTATCATGCCTGGAGTTTCTGACTAGGACTGATTTTGATAACCCGGTAGAGACAGATCCAGGGCATTTTAAAGGAGGTGTTGGATGCACGTTTTGTCCCCCTATGCCGGCTGGCAGTGTTATTGACAATTTTCACCAGAATGTTTTGCAAGAAATAAGGGCTATTGTTTACCCCCAGGTACAGGAAAATATCACAAATGGTGAGAAAAGAGCCCTTGATTGGTTAAAATAACATGATGATATTATTGTGAAGCCAGCCGACAAGGGGGGCAACGTGGTCCTTATGACCAGGGATTATTATGTGTCAGAGGCCATCAGACAGCTAAGTGATTAGCTTACCTATGAAAGATTAAAACAGAATCCAGTTGCATGCATTCAGAGTGAGTTAAAACAGTTGGTATCCAAGTACGTTGCCATGGGTTTCTCCCAAGTAAGTTCTTGGAGAAATTAATACCTCCTCATCCTATGAAACCCTCATGGTAGTTCATACCCAAGGTGCATAAGTCATTGAGCCATCCCCCGGGTCGCCCTATTGTGGCCGGGATTGGCTCAGTGACAGTTGTCCCAGTATGAACTGGGACAGTTGTCCCAGTGAACTATTGTCCCAGTATGTTGATTGGCTATTAAGACCAATATTAAGTAGTGCCCCAGCCTACATCAGGAACACTAATGATTTCCTCCTCTCTTTGAAGCAATTTCATTGGCAGGAGGGGTATCAACTAGTGTCCCTGGATGTGGAGAATTTATACACACGCATACCACACACTGAAGGGGTTACAGCAGTGATTGAGGTTTTACAAGCAGAAAAGAGCCCTCTTTACTGTGCCTTTGTGCAGGAAGCCTTGTTGTTTATTCTTTAGGTTTGGAATGGACTGGTATAGACAAAAAAAATCGGTACTGCAATGGGGACTCCTGTCTCCTGTACTTTCGCGAATATGTACCTCGCTAGATTGGAAGATAAGTGTATTTTCAATATCAGTAATCCTTACCTACAGTACATTAAATTGTTCCTACGGTTTGTGGACGATGTTTTTATAGTTTGATCCGGGGCAGAGAACATGTGTAGGGAATTTGTATAGCACCTCAATGAAGAGAATTGTATGGCGATGAAATTCACGATGAATTTCGGGGGGCCACGTTTGGAATATTTGGATGTGTCTGTCGCGGTTTGTAGCGGAGAGTTGGTCACGGAGGGCTATCGCAAGCCCACGGTGACCAACTCTCTGCTACCCCACGACAGTTTCCATCCATATCCCATCAAAAAATCAGTGCCTTATGGGCAATTTGTTAGGTTGAGGCGCATAAATAGCAAAGATGAAGGATATATAAAACAAGCACTGCATTTGAAAGAACGGTTATTGCAGAGAGGCTATCCTGAACATCTATTGGATGAGAACATAAAAGAGGTTGAGAAATTGTCCCAAGATGAGTTATTAGCAGGAAAAAGAGGGATTGGTAGGAATGGGCAACAGGAAAATAAAAAAAAACAACAAAAAGAGATGTGTATTTTCATTTAAATTTAGCCCAATGGCTAATTCTATACGCACAGCAATACTTAAGCAATGGGATATCCTGAAAAAACATGGGAGTCTGAGAGGCATAGTGGATGATAAACCGTTAGTCACGTATAGACGTAGTCACACAATAAAAGATAGGATTGTGAGAAGCAGATGGTTGCAGGAGAGGTTGCCGGCCGGTAACTATAAATGTGGCAGTTGTTCGCTATGTGAACATAATTGCCAAAAAAAGATTGTCAAAATATGTCCCATCACAAAAAGGATCACTAGTTTCATAAACTGTAGAAGTACTTATGTAGTATATGGAACACCTAAACTCTATAAAGACGGGAAAAGGTTGCACCAGACTAATTGACCATGTGAGAAAGGTACATGGAGGTAATGTGAAAGCACTGCAGTTTGCTGGGATAGAGACTGTCCCATACCCAGTTCAAGGAGGAGACAGACACCGCACCCTGGTTGTTGTGGATTTCCATGGCAACCTGACGCCGGGGTATAAGAGGTCAGCACGTATGGGCGTGCATCTGTAGTGGCCTGAGGAAGCGCGATCACTCGTGCGCGAAACGGTCGTCGCCACTGGTATATGAATCTGGCTAACTGCTACCTTGCCGCATGCAGCATTTGTCTGCTTGAAATAAAGAAGCAAATGAACCATTGGTGAGTGCTGCCTATTTTTTCTTCAACTCAGTTTGCAAGATTTAATGACTTTATCTTTTGGATTGTGCACCACCTTGCTGGTTTCTGTTTGGAGGTATCGAGAGGCTTGTGCAGGCACGTAACAGTGTGAACACGCATCAGCAGTGCCACCTGTGATTCTTTTGCTGTTGTTTTAACATTTATGTTATACTTACCTGCTATCTGTTGGCTTGACGGTTCCACGGACATCAGTCCCCTGGACACCTACCTACGCCACATCTATTGTACGAGGTGTCTTTACCATTTTATAGACCACTCAATAGTAATCCAAGATTATATACAAGATACTGGTGCTCGTTTTGGGTTTTCGGAATAGGTGTGTTTGGGTGGGATCCCACCACCCATTAACCCTCCTATCTCCTCCTATCCCACTTGTCCTACACAGACAATTGGGTCTGCATGATAAACCCCTGAGCAGCCTCTATACTATTCTGTCTCCTTCACGCTTATTCCCACCATCCTCTGGCGCCTCAAGTTTTTCGGGTCTTCTGGATCCACTTCCACTGGATCCGATTAACCCTCAAACTCTCTTTTATCTTTCATACACCACATGATTGGGGGGCCATCTATGGGGGCACTTGTTACTGGCACACGATTGGGGAGCACTTGCCACTGGCACATGATTGGGGGGCTATCTATGGAGGGCACTTCTTACTGGCAGATGATTGGGGGGCATCTATGGGGGCACATCTTACTGGCACATTATTGGGGGCACTGTGGGGGCATCTATGGGGGCACTTCTTATTGGCACATAATTGGGGGCATTTTTACTGGCACATTATTGGGTGGCACTATGGGGGCACTTCTTACTGGCACATAATTGGGGGCATCTACTGAGGCTACAAATAAGGAGTATTTTATATGGGGGCTCTGTATAGGGGCATTTTATACTGGGGCACATTATGATGATTACTATGGGGGAGGGGAGAGAGGAGTACTATGGGGTCATCTACGGGGGCACTAAGAAGGGGCATTTTATACTGGTACATTATGGGGGCACTAGGAGGAAGGGGGAGAGAAGCACTATGGAGGTATTTTATACTGGCACATTATGGGGGCACTATGGGGACATTAGCTCAACTGGGGGCATTACAAGGGGGTATTTTTGGCACTGGTACATTATAAGGAGAATTATTACTACTGGGGGGCATTATGATGGGCTTTATTACTACTGGGGGTCTAGGGGGAACATGATTACTAGTATGGGTACTATGGGAGCATTATTACTTCTGGGGCACAGTGGGGACATGTTGGGGGCACTGTATGAGCACTATTACTACCATATGTGCTCTAGCAGAGAATTATTTTGGGAGCACTATTACTGTGGGGGCACCTTGGCACAGTATCAGCTTACCACAATTATTTTTGGGGGACGTTATGTTTACACTATTAGTGTCAGGGGCACTATTTGCTGGGTGCAGTTATTTTAGGGCACTGTGTGCCAATAATTATTAAAGCACTATCTGCATGGTACTACTATTATCAGGGTGTTTATCTGTTTCTGCAGTATAATTTTTTTTTGTCAAACTGCAGAGATGAGAAATGGCAGAAAAATGGTGGTCTGGTCTGAAGAAAGGAGAAGATGAGGAAAGAGAACATTTACATCAAAGGAGACATCACTGGATGTAAGAGGTATGTGCGCTGTATTACCATGTATGTTCTGTTGTGATGGGAGGGTGATTATAAAATTTGGCCCACACTGTAGCAGCCTGGCCCCAGACTCCAGGTCACACTGTGCATGTTCTGAATTCTGGGGGCTCACACCCATCTACTACATTATCTGTACACAGAGAGTTATCACTGTGTTGTCTGTGGTGTTACATAGGACTGCAGGTGATATCTACTGCATTATCTGTAAAAAGGGGAGTGGCCACAGGTTTGGGGGGGGGGGGGCAATACTTGGTGGCAACCCAGGCTACGCCACTGGTTAGGGCTGAATAGCTAAATATTTAATTTCACTCGTGACTGTGCTTATTTGAATAGCAGTAGAATAAGAAGCACATAGATCGACTCTAATCTCTGTTTGCCATGTGGGCTCCCACTTGGTCTTCACTTGTCTAGCAAGTTCCTTCAATAGCAGCATGCTGTGCTATTGCTTCAATGTGCTCCCATCAGACTCTAAGGATAGGGCTACACGGCGATATGTGTCGCAGAACAGTCGTGCAACATTTTTTATAATGATAGTCAATGGTGTCACACTGCAACATGTGACATGCTGTGACTGTGATATGACAATTTCAAAAAATCCATCCAAGTTAGATTTTTGTGCGACTGTCGTTTCGCCGTCTCAGCATGTCACATGTCACAGTGCTACATCATTGATTATTATTTTTAAAAATGTCACACAACACATGTCGCAATGTACAGTAGTTGTACCCTTTTTGCTGCTCAACAATATGTCGTTATGTAGCCCTAGTCTACATGCGGGTCAAAAAAGATACAAAGTTCTACCTGTGTTGCTAGCTGGTTTTATTTTCTTTATTTTGTTCATTTTTTTTTTATCCCTGAACTTCATGAAAATAATAAAGCAATGTTTTCTCATACATGAGGTTTACATTTTCCTCCATTCATCCTCACAAGGATTTCTATGGTTCTTGCCTGCTGCAGAACTTTTCATAAAACACAAATCATTCCAATTCTTGTAAATAGCTTCAGGTCCCCAAAGAAAGATTTCTTACTGAGTTCGGGTGATTAGTAACAAATAATCCCATGATATCACCGCTGAGTTGTAAACATTCTGAAAATTGTCTGCCTGGAATGTTTTATATCTCCTGGAGCATTAATTAAAGCCACTGAGCACTGCAGTGTACAGACGTTGCAGCCCTGTTCTTTCAGAGCATACAAATATTCTATTGTCTATTAAACATCATCCAAAAAGTCTGTTAGGCCCCGTTCATCCAGCATTTTTTGTGGATTCCTTGCTAAAAAGGCAGTGGTGGCTGCCTCCCATTGTTTTTATTGTGAGACTACACTGCCGTTCAGTTTATAGCCCCAATTGCACCATGAATGAACATAACAATGGCCGCATGAACTGTAGCTCAGCCTCCCACTGAAAACAATGAGAGGCGGATTCCGAGTAGCCAGTGGCGGATTTTTGATGCGGAATCCAATGGCAAAAGACGCATGTGAGGAGGAACCTTAGATTAATTAATTAATTGTTTGCTTTGTGTTTTGACCGGGAAATGGGTAAAATTTTAGGTCAGTAAAAAGGCAAAAGAGACATCTGCTGTAAGTTGTTTCAGCTAAAGGAGTAGGGGGTTAGCAGGTATTAAAGCCAAATGTATGTCTTTAAAAGTTGGTGTAATTTTTCCTCTATATGTTGGTATTACATATATGAACTTTGGCTCCCCTCACTCCGCAGATATGACTGCTACCTACCTCTTTAATCCTTATAGCTATACCCCAATATCTTTGTTTATGAAGTGTCTACTGTTCAAAAGCGCTAAGTGGACATAGATGTTCTGGTTACTGATTTCTCCGAAAATACTTATGTCCAAAATAGCTTCTTATAGGTGCACTTAATACTGTTGCTACCAGCAGCTGAAATGGCCGTTGATTGTGGCTGGTCACCTAGCTGAAACCCAAAGAAGAAAGCAATTATTATCAGTGGAAATGAATAGACATGGACAAACATTTCTCTTTCAGTGAAGCAGCAACAGGGTAATGGGCACCCAAGGCTCATTGATGCAAATGGGGAGTAAAAGCTAGCTCATCTGGACCCATCCTACAAAAGAGCTACTTTAGCACCAACTTCGGAAAACATTAATGCTGGCTACGATAGAAAGATGTCCAAACAATCAATGATTGCAGCTTACTGGTTTTGGGGCTGCAGTGAGGGATTCTGACCCAACCCTGTCCATCATCAAAAGCACTTACAATGGGCACATGGGGATCTGAACTGGACCATGAAACAGCAAATTAAGGGCACTTAGTTCAATGAATCATGTTCTATTTTACGTTATGTGGACTGCCAGTTCCGTGTGCATCACTTAACTGGGTAAGAGATGGCACCAGGATGCCCTATGGGGAGATGGCAAGCTGGCAGAAGCAGTGTGATGCTCTGGGTAATGTTCTGCTTGGAAACTTTGGGTTGTGACATTCGTGTGGATGTCCCTTTGACACATACCCATTACCTAAACATTGTTGCAGACCGGGTATGCTCCTTCATGGCAACAGTATTCCCTAATGGCAGTGGCCTCTTTCAGTAGCATAATGTGCCCTACCAAACTATGAAAAATGATTAGGAATGGTTTTATGAACATGATATTGACATGGACTCTAAATTCACCAGATCTCATTCCAATCGAGCATCTGTGGGATGTACTGGAAATATGATATACTGTATCTATAATGTGCGGGAAAGCCAGACCCACCTTGGGGAAGCCCCTCCCTAAGAGATGAGTGGTGCTGCTGCTCAAATGCCACTGCCACAAGGACAGATGGTCCATTCCCAGTTAGCTTGGCAGCCCATGCCCACTCCTGCCTCGCTCTCCCAGGTAGACACAAGAGCCATCCTTCTCATCCCTCTTTGTCCTGCCTGACAGCTCAGACCCGCTGTCCCTTTGTCACACCGGTGACAGGTTTTAGAAGGTCTGAAAGATTATTTGCACATTAGTGATCTGACAGCCTCTTTAGGTTTTGGTTTCACTTTATCTGTGTGTTGCTTGTATGTCCACACCTCCTGTTCAGGTGTGGATCATGTGACCTTTACCTCCCCCTATTTAGTCTGACTTTACCCATCACTTCTTGCTCTGGATAGCTTCATTTGGTTTTTGGAAGAGCTGGAGTGTGGTTCTAGTTGAAGTCCTGTTCATCCATCATCCATCATCCATCGGCCTCAGAAGTTAAGTGTTCCGCTTGTTGTATTTTGTATTCCCCCCCACCTTTGTGGTTTACTATGCCTCAGCAAGATGCTGGTTCCTTCACCAGGGAAGGAGCGGGTTGTCTCTGCCCTGTCATTACCATTAGGGCATCCGAGGGCCACCAGGGTTTTCTAGGTTCCTGTGTATGGGCATCTCTAACATCGAGAGGTGCCCATACGGGTAGGAGTTAGGGGCAGGAGCAGGGTTTTATAGGTGGTGACCCTTTTCCTTCCCTAGCGGTGAGGCCTAGTGTCTTTTCCCTTCCTTCTTGTTGTCTTTTGGTGTTCTCCCCTACTACATCCGTGACATTATCCAGAGCCAATACCACCATTTTTTGTTCTGATCTGAGCAGCTATGGATGCTATGACTGCACTGGTCGAACAGTTGCAGAATCTGACTTTGGAGGTAGCAGACCTCCGTGCAATGGTTTCGCAGATTCAGAGTCCACAGGCTGCTGGTTCCGGTGGTGGGTTCCAGGCCTGCGCTGAACCGAAGGTAGCTCTCCCGGACAGGTTTTCCGGGGATAGTGACAATCTTCTGGTGATGAGTATCAACGTGTGGGTATGATTATTTCATTGCTTAAAGAGGACGCCCAATCTTGGGCTTTTTCTCTGCCGACCGGATCACCATCCCTCTGGTCGGTAGATGAATTCTTTAGAGCCTTGGGTCTTATCTATGATGACCCGGATCGGATCTCTCAGGCCGAGACCAAGTTACGGGGTTTGCGGCAGGGAGAACGTTCTGCGGAGACCTATTGCTCTGAATTTAGGAGATGGGCTACGGATACAGAGTGGAATGATTCTGCTCTCCGTAGCCAATTCTGCCAGGGTCTCTCTGAGAGACTGCAGGACGCATTAGCTTTTCATGAAAATCCTGAGTCATTGGAAGCAGCTATGTCCCTTGCTGTACGTCTTGATAGACGCCTGAGGGAGAGATCTAGGGTCCTCACCTTCAGGACGTACTGTCCAATAAGGATACTGCTTCCTTTGACACTTATGGTGGAGAGACACGGGTGGTTGTGCCTTGTGATGAGCCTATGCAGTTAGGAGGAGCTACTCCTGGAACTACTGGCAAAAGCTTGGGTCATGTGAAAGGAGTCTTCTTTTGTTGTGGCAAGAAGGGATATTTGGTGAATATTTGTCCGTACTTGCAGCATCAAGGTGTTGTCACGGCTGAGAATGGGGAAAACCCTCAGCCGTGCGGTGTCGTAGATAAGGGTAGCTGCTAGGCCAGGACGACAGGATCAGGGAGCAGGTCACCTCCTAACGCGTCCCTAATTCTGACCCTGACTCCTAACTGTATGAGCCAACCCTGATGGTAGGAGGGCTCATACTCCGGAACCTGGGGTCCCTACTAGCCCTGAGGAAAACCCTGGACTAGGAGCAGGGTAAGACGACCTGTTCCTCCTAGACACGAAGGAACAGGAGTCTCACTGGCCAAGCTGCAAGGAGAAGGGAAACATATACAGACATATGGCAATGGCAGGTAGTGACACTAGTACCACACCTACCTGCCACAGAAACAGAGACTGGAACCCGAGCACAAGTGCTAATGTCCACACCAAACACAAAAGGACACAGCACACACACAGACATATAATAACAACAGAACAACAATGTCTAAACATATCTTATGACCACAAGGGTGGCCCTCACTGGATAGATGGTATAATACCAGGAGGATGACTCCAGCATTAACATGGCTGAAGTACCCCTCAGCTACAGGCATCCAGCAGAGGCTAAATAGCCCAAGTAGCCACACCCACACACAAACACACCCAGTGTTCACACACTAAGAAGGGAGTTAACCCTTCCTACACCAGGCAAAGAACGGAAACCACTTAAAGGGAAATACACACATAAACACCACACTCCACCTGTTACCGCCGGCAACGGCATGCATGGCAACCATGTCCTGGGAATCAGCCAGAAGGTCGAGACACTGCCATCACATGCACACAACACCACACGTTACCGCGAGCAACCGCAAGTGAAGGGGAAATGTCACAGTGCACACCATACAGACAAAAGGCACACCTACAAAGACAGGTTGCCAGGTGCAACCGCATGCTCTTAACAGCAAGCTGCCTAGCAACAGCTCAGACCGCTATACTGCGAGGTGCAACCGAATGCCCTTAACAGCAAGCTGCCTAGCAACAGCTCAGACCGCTATACTGCGAATAACATCATGTTGCCAGTGGCAACCACACGCGAGGCAACATACTTCAGCCCTCACCTGTGATTGATAACAAGACCAGACCGTGGCAACAGCATGCGGGTCCAGGAGTCACGACCATGAGTATGGTCGTGATAGGTGTAAACAAAAAGAAAAAAAATGTTTAATCCCCAAATTACTATTGGTAGTGTGGGTGGGGAGCAATAAAACCTACTTTTGTCTTTTACTGGTAGTACCCGTTTTCTCCTGTCTGCCGAGGTGGCGCTAGAGTCCAAAACTCTGAAAATCGAAGCATTTATCGACAGTGGGGCAGGAGTTAACTTGATCGATGGACAGTTTGTACGCATTCACGGGTTGACTACTAATGCATTAGAGAATAGTATTTCTGTCTTTGCAATTGACTCAGCACCTCTCGCCCAAAAATGCCTGTCGCAGGTAGTGAATGACATTTATTTAAGAGTGGGTGATTTGCATCAGGAATCTATCTCCTATTATGTGTTGGAGGGTCTGCCTGCTCCGTTGGTGTTGGGCTTACCATGGTTAAGCAAACATAACCCTAACATCAATTGGCAAGCGAGACAGATTCTCGATTGGAGTGATTTTTGCATGGACAACTGTCTTAATGCATCGTTCTCTATGGTTACCACTAAAACTGTACCCTCGTTCATTTTTCAGAATTTTCTTATGTGTTTTCTGAGAGTGGTAATCAGGAGTTGCCTCCGCCACGGGAGTATGACTGTCCCGTCAATCTTATTCCCCGAGCTAAATTGCCCAAATCTCGGTTGTATAATCTTTCGGAACCCGAAAGAAAGGCTATGTGAGAGTATCACCAAGAGTTTGGCAAAGGGACATATTAGACCAGTGATGTCGAACCTTTTAGAGACCGAGTGCCCAAAACCCACTTATTTATTGCAAAGTGCCAACACGGCAATTTAACCAGAATACTACAGTCCAATAGTCCAATAGTATATCTTCCATATACTTTAACACTTATCTATAATAGCCTGCCTACATTCAGTGCCCTGCCTGTGCTGTTCATAGTGTGCCCTGCGCTGATGAATTACATTAGAATTCTAAGGCATATTGGAACACTGTAGAGTTTTTCCAGGGGCGGGTGCCCACAGAAAGGGCTCGGAGTGCCGCCTCTTGCACCCGTGCCATAGGTTCGCCACCACTGTATTAGACCATCCAAGTCCCCAGTGGCTGCTGGATTTTTCTTTGTAAAGAAAAAGGATGGTACCCTGAGACCATGTCTGGACTTCTGTGAGCTCAATCGTATTACCGTCCGTGATCCTTACCACCTTCCTTTGATTCCGGATTTGTTTAGTCAGATTGTCGGTGCAAAGGTGTTCTCTAAATTGGATCTGAGGGTGGCATATAATCTGGTAAGGATCAAGGAGGGGGATGAGTGGAAGACCGCATTTAATACCCCTGAGGGTCATTTTGAAAACCTGGTCATGCCCTTTGGGTTAACCAATGCTCCTGCGGTTTTTCAAAACTTTGTCAATGACATCTTTCATCATCTGGTGGGGAGATTTGTCGTTGTATACCTGATGACATACTAATTTATTTGCCTAATATGGAGACTCATCAGGATCATGTGAGACAGGTGTTACAGATCCTAAGAGAGAATAAGTTGTATGCTAAGATGGAAAAGTCTGTATTTGCTGTACAGGAAGTGCAATTTCTCGGTTACCTGCTCTCATCCTCAGGTTTTCGTATGGATCCCGAGAAGGTCCATGCCGTGTTGGACTGGGATCGACCCGAAAATCTGAAAGCGCTTATGCGGTTTTTGGGGTTTACCAACTACTACTGTAAATTTATTTTGAACTATTCATCGGTGGTTAAACCTTTAACAGACATGACAAGGAAGGGTGCTGATATTTCAATTTGGTCTGATGCGGCATTACAGGCCTTTTCTGCTGTGAAAGAATGTTTTGCTTCGGCCCCTATTCTGGTGCAACCGGACGTGTCTCAGCCATTTATTGTTGAGGTTGACGCGTCTGAGGTAGGGGTAGGAGCAATATTGTCGCAGGGTCCTTTACCCAATAAATGGCGCCCATGTGCATTTTTCTCTAAAGAATTATGATGTGGGGAATAGGGAATTGCTGGCCATTAAGTTGGCGTTCGAGGAATGGCGGCATTGGTTGGAAGGAGCAATACATCCTATTACGGTAATTACGGATCACAAGAATCTGGCCTACTTGGAGTCGGCTAAGCAACTGAACCCAAGGCAGGCCAGATGGTCATTGTTTTTCACCAGATTTAACTTCATCATCACTTACCGCCCTGGGGTTAAGAACGTCAAGGCGAGGTGAGTCTAATGACCCTAGTACCATTTTATCTGAAGGGGTGGTTATATATGCTCTTTATCCTGATCTCGAGGCCAGGGTGTTGGAGGCACAGGAGGATGCTCCGGACTCTTGTCCTCAGGGGAAGTTGTTTGTTCCCTCCGAATTACGTCACAAGGTGTTCGAGGAACATCATTGTACGGTACTTGCTGGGCACCCTGGGAGTAGATCGACCATCGATCTCATCTCTCGCAGATTCTGGTGGCCGGGGTTGCATAAGTGTATTGAGGACTCTCTGTCAGTCTGTGGTACCTGTGCACGTGCTAATGTGACACATACTCGGCCTTCCGGATCTCTGCTTCCATTGCCCATCCCGTCCAGACCTTGGACCCATTTGTCCATGGATTTTATCACGGATTTACCGAATTCTTCGGGAAAGACCGTGATTCTGGTGGTTGTCGATCGTTTTAGTAAAATGGCACACTTTATTGCATTACCTAGTCTACCCAATGCTAAAACTCTTGCGCAGGTGTTTGTCGACAATATCGTGAAACTACATGGCATTCCCTCTGATGTGGTGTCCGATAGAGGGACTCAGTTTGTTTCCAGATTCTGGAGAGCGTTCTGTACTCGTCTGGGTGTACAATTGTCCTTCTCTTCGGCTTTACATCCTCAGTCAAACGGACAGACGGAGCACACTAATCAGAATCTGGAGACTTACTTGAGATGTTTTGTTTCAGAGAATCAGGAAGAGTGGTCTTCATTTTGGCCGTTAGCTGAGTTTGCTATAAATAACCGTAGACAGGAATCCACTGATAAGTCGCAGTTTTTTGGGGCATATGGGTTCCATCCACAGTTTGGTACATTTTCTAGTGATCATAATTTTGGCATTCTAAGGAGGAACGATTTTCCTTTTCTTTGTCTTCTATTTGGCGGAAAATCCAAAATAACCTGGAAAAGATGGGCAACAGGTATAAGCATGCGGCTGACAGGAAACGTATGAGTGGTCCGGACCTGAGAGTGGGTGATTCTGTGTGGCTGTCTACAAAAAACATTAAACTTAAGGTACCTTCTTGGAAGTTGGGACCAAGATTTATTGGTCCATATAAGATCACTGCCATTGTTAACCCTGTAGCCTTCCGTCTTGAACTTCCTCAGGCATTGAAAATCCATAACGTTTTTCATAAATTGTTGTTAAAGAAATGTGTTGAACCTGTTGAGCCGTCCTCCTTGCCTCCCACTCCTGTCATGGTGGACGGCAATTTAGAATTTCAGATCAGCAGGATTGTGGACTCCCGAATTCTCCGGAGATCCCTCCAGTATCTCGTTCATTGGAGAGGGTACGGACCAGAGGAGAGGATGTGGGTTCCAGCGACTGATGTTAATGCTAGACGTCTGGTGAGAGCATTCCACAGAGCTCATCGTGATAAGGTCGGTCCTGGGTGCCCGGAGGTCACCCGTAGAAGGGGGGGTACTGTCACACCGGTGACAGGTTTTAGAAGGTCTGAAAGATTATCTGCACATTAGTGATCTGACAGCCTCTTTTGGTTTTGGTTTCACTTTGTCTGTGTGTTGCTTGTATGTCCACACCTCAGCTGTGGATCATGTGACCTTTACCTCCCCCTATTTAGTCTGACTTTACCCATCACTCCTTGCTCTGGATAGCTTCATTTGGTTTTTGGAAGAGCTGGAGTGTGGTTCTAGTTGAAGTCCTGTTCATCTATCATCCATTATCCATCGGCCTCAGAAGTTAAGTGTTCCACTTGTTGTATTTTGTATTCCCCCCCACCTTTGTTGTTTACTATGCCTCAGCGAGACGCTGGTTTCTTCACCTGGGAAGGAGTGGGTTGTCTCTTTCCTGTCATTACTGTGGCGAAACCAACCTCGCCACTGGGCTTCGGAGGGGCCTGGCTACCAGCCTCTTGCCTCAGGATTATGGCCCATACTAACTTTAAAGGAGCAGACAGACCGGCCGCACAGCTTAAATCTGTCTTTGCAATTGTATTTTGTTATGTGAGGGTACCCAGATAGCTAATTTTATTGTATTTGTGTATTCTGAGTGCCATTCACCTAATGATATGCACTCAGACTTGAGCTATCTGGGAATATGTTAAATGTCTGTGTTTGCTCTGGGGGTGTGACATTGTGTGTTTGGGTGGGTATTTCTGTTCTGTTGTCCCCACATGTGTATTGGCGATTTCCCTTTGTCTTGAGAGATAATTGGATTAGTCCTCGGGTGTCTCCAGGGCAGAGAGGAGGAAACCATGATGTATTGTGGGGATGTATTGTGTCTGTCTATCCTGCAGTGCTGCATACCTGTCCTGTGTCATAGTCTTCATTCTGGTCACCTAGGGGCGTGTCCACCAGATGGGGACCTGCATAAATACGGGCGGGTAGCCCTCAATAAAGTGTTCCTGTTTTACCCTTTCTCATGTTGAGGCTGATGTTTGGGTAACTGATCGACGCTGGGGATTGCTATACGCTGGGAGATTTGCTATACTCCCCTGGCTATAACTACTAGCTCTTTTAAGAGCTGTTCCTGCTCTCTGGTTTTAGGAGAGGTTCACCCACTGGAGCCTGGAGCCTTGTCGTAGGTCCAGGGTGGGTAGGAGACGGTGAGACCTCAACCAAGCTTCGGCGGTTCGTGGGGTCTGCAGTGCGTACGGTGTCAAGTGGAGTGCTTGGAGTCCTTGGAAAGCACTAGGAGCATCTATCAACGGAGGTACCCGGTCAGGGTGCTAGGAGTTCCGTAACAATTACCATTAGGGCATCCGAGGGCCACCAGGGTTTTCTAGGTTTCTGTGTATGGGCATCTCTACCATCGAGTGGTGCCCATCCGGATAGGAGTTAGGGCCAGGAGCAGGGTTTTATAGGTGGTGACCCTTTTCCTTCCCTAACGGTGAGGCCTAGTGTCTTTTCCCTTCCTTCTTGTTGTCTTTTGGTGTTCTCCCCTACTACATCCGTGTCACCCTTATCCTCCTCACCCAGAGTGGCCCGACAGCTGTGGTTTTGTTTTGCTTCTGCACACTGCAGCCTGTGCTTCTTGGTCCAGCCTTCTCCCACTGCTCGTAGGGCACATTTCCTGGCTTCTTAAGGGCCAGCGTGCACGCTGATAGCTAGAGGTCTCTGAGCCTTTCCCAGGGGGGAAGGGGGGGGGGGTGCCTGAGCTTAGGTTCCTAGTTTACTAGTTTAACCAGTGACGGTGTGCTATTCTGATTGCCTGCACCTGCACGTAACTTCTGCCCAGTCAAACCCATTATTTGGCACAGTGGTTCCACAACCATTTTCCATAACAGAATATACAGTATGAGCAGCACTGCAGCCCCAATCTGATCCTAAAGCTATAAATACTTGTCATAGTTATGGTGCTTGAGACTAAACAGAAGAAAGTATTGGCCCATTTCAATGATGAGCAGTGATGCAGCCAGTGCATCATCTGCTCAAAAGAAGGAGAGAAGCCATGTATAACAGCTGGCTAAATGCCTTGTCAAACAGTGCAGCACATACCACATGGTGTGTAGTGTTGATCACGAATATTCGAATTGCAAATTTTAATTGCGAATATCGACACTTCGAGAATACGCGAATATTTAGAATATCCCAAAATATATTCGTAATCG
The DNA here is from genome assembly GCF_905171765.1 of Bufo bufo. Classification (NCBI taxonomy): domain Eukaryota; kingdom Metazoa; phylum Chordata; class Amphibia; order Anura; family Bufonidae; genus Bufo; species Bufo bufo. Next base: position 165,040,302 of record NC_053393.1, read on the forward strand.
CGAATATTAGATTATTTTTAAAATACCAGTTCATGCAAATTTTATGCGAATTTTCCCAATCAACAAAATAATGCCTGGAGATCACGAATTCTCGAATATATGGCGAATATTCACCCAAATATTCACGAAATATCGCGAATTCGAATATTTCCCCTGCCGCTCATCACTAATGGTGTGCACTCAGCCCTCTGCTGATGGTTAGCACTGGAAAAAAGCCTACTGCAACATCTTCTTCAGCAGGGGAGTGCAAAAACGAACATGCAATTTACTGGGGGGAATTTACTGGGGACACTATATAGGGGTATTTTGTACTGGGACATTATGGGGGCACTATGGGGGCACTATGGGGACATTAGCTCAACTGGGGGCATTACAAGGGGGTATTTTTGCACTGTGACATTATAAGGAGAATTATTACTACTGGGGGGGGGGCATTATAGTGGGCTTTATTACTCCCCCATGGTATGACCCCCTAGTAGCAGCACCAGCCTCTCCCTGCTCTGCTATCCCTCTGCTCCTTCTCCAAATCCTTATTATGAAATCTTTCTCATTAGGATAAAGCACAACATCAGCTCCGCCGAGCCCCCGGCCAAGTGTTGAAGTGGTGTCCAAGATCCCCAAGGGTCAAGTAACGGTAAGTTTTCATATGAAATATGTTTATGTTATACACATATAGCATCCACTGTGCCACACAATATACAGTATACCCCTACACTGTGCCAAAGGAGTGGGGTTTACACAGGAGGAGGGAGATGAGAAGCGCGCTGGTGGGGGCCCTTACAAATATTTGCTGTGGGGCCCAGTCACTTCTAGTTACGCCCCTGTCCGGTCCCCTCTGCTCATGGCGTTAATTTGCGATCCGCCACACGCTGCAACTGCGGTAGCGGCAGTTCAGGCTACAGGGGCGGAGCCTATCGGCGCTCAGCCGCCTACAGGGCTTGGATCGCCAACGTCTCTTCCCTGGCTCCTGCTGCATGCTGCACAACCGACAGGAAGTGCGTCAATGACGACTTCCGGTTTCGGCAAGCGTTGTTAAACCTAAAACGCAGGTGTATTTTAGTTATATTAGCCCTGCGGGCTGCATATTAATGATATATATTATATGTATATGTTTTAAAAAAGCTTATATTCCTAGGGGAAAGACAAGTGAGGCGGTGCTATCACAGAGGGGGCCGATCTAAGGTTAGGGGTGGAGCTATCCACCTATATAAGCCCACAACAAGAGGAGTACTTCCTCTTTCTGAGCAGAAAGCTAAGGCTACAGTTCTGTGTTTGCTAACTACTACTGAGAGCTAAAGCTACAGCCTGTGGCTATTACTACTACTTCTAAACTGAAAATTTATTTTCAGATGGCGTCTCCTAATGGTGATCAGCGCGGTAAATCCGCCCACAAGCAGAGACATTTAGTCTGCGCTTCCTGCGAGATTCCAATGCCGGACTCCTACGAGTACAATCGGTGTCCATCATGTCGTCGCCCTCTGTCGCAACCCACTGCAAGCGACATGTTTGGGTGGATGAAGCACATTCTATTTCCGAAATTAAAAGTGCCCTCGCCTCAAAGAGACCAAGAGAATCATCTCCGGGTCCGATGCCTATGCTGGAAGCAATCTCCGTGGACGACCATTCCTCTTCTTCCTCTGACGACGAAGATTCACTGTTCCTGTTCCCAGCCGAGAAGACTCAAAGGCTTTTACGCTCCATCCGGTCAAGGGACCGTGATGTTGAGCAAGGGGAAGCTCCGCCATCCACCTCTAGGTGGTTAAGAACCTTCAAAGTGGACGAAAACCTTAAGCGTTTTATACATACGGAATGGAAACATCCAGAGAAGGGTCCAGTCCTCAATAAGAGGTTTAAACTCATGTTTCCCCTCCAGGAATCGGAGTCTGACCTTTGGGTACCACCTCCAACGGTTGACATGGCGATATCCAAACTGTCCAAAAGGACCCTAGTCCCGTCAGATGACGGTAGTAATCTCCAGGACCCGTTAGACCGAAAGGTCGAATGCACCTTAAGGCGCAATTATTCTGCTGGTGCAGCCTCTGCGTCAGTAGCTGTCTCCTCCTCTGAGACCGCGGACTTTGTACGTTCCCGCATCCTAAGAATTCAGGCTGACCTAGAGGCCGGAGTAGCCAGAACGGACATTCTGGACCAATTTAAGACCCTCCTATTGGGAGCGGATTTTCTATGCGAGGCCTCTGCGCAGCACCTGAAGCTGGCTGCGAAAAGTATGGCGCTTTCTTCTGCCAGCCGTAGGCCCCTTTGGTTACGACCATGGGTCGCCGATAACACTTCCAAGTTCAACTTATGTGGCCTACCCTATGAGCCAGGAAGGCTTTTTAGTTCTGAGCTAGATAAGCTCATGGAAAGCTTGGCAGATAAGAAAGGGAAAAATCTCCCTCAACAGTCCTTTCGGGGTCGCAGTAGGTCCAGAAACACAAGACCTCAGGGCCCCTCGAGATCCCAGAGGCGTCAGGCGTCCTCCAGACGCGGACGCGGTCGTGGTAGAGGCAGCGAACGTAAGGCGGACCTATGACTCTCCCGCTTACCTTCTCCCTTCCCCTCCAGACCCTCCGTGCAATCCCCCGGTCGGAGGTCGTTTAAGTTTTTTTCAGCAGACCTGGCTGCAAGAGATCCCGGACCAGTGGGTCCTAAATATAATTTTGTTCGGTTACACCATAGATTTCGTGTCTTCCCCTCAGGAGAAATTTGTGTTAACCCGACCTTTACCCCAAATCAAACAAAAGATCCTGGAGGACGCTGTCCTCCTTTATATTCACAAAAAAGCCCTAGAGGAGGTTCCTTCCCACGAACAAGGGCGAAGGGTGTATTCCCCCATATTTCTAGTCCCAAAGCCTTCTGGAGACTGGCACATGATAATAGATCTGCGCTACTTAAATCGCTTCATAAGGCAGAAGCGCTTCAGAATGGAGACCATCCGTTTCTTAATCAATATTCTAAATCCCGGAGACCTCATGGTCACCATAGATCTAAAGGACGCTTATCTTCATGTCCCTATTCATCCAACTCACCGAAAGTTCCTAAGAGTTGCGGTCTCCATAAAAGGTGTGGTAAAGCATTACCAGTTTGCTGTTCTACCCTTTGGCATCTCTTCTGCTCCCCACACCTTTACCAAGGTTGTGGCTCCGGTTGTTGCCAAGCTCAGGCTTCAAGGACTAGAAATCGTGCCATAGCTAGACGACTGGCTCTTAAAAGCTGCGTCTATAGACGTTCTTCAGACCCATCTTCATCTGGCTCTTCAGACTCTCCAGTGGTTGGGCTGGCTGATAAATTGGGAAAAATCCCAGATCCTGCCTTCCACTTCCAGGGTATTCCTGGGGTTTATAGTGGATTCTCAAAGGATGACTCTCTTTCTCTCCCCAGAAAGGAAAGATCGAGTCATAAGAATCGCTCAGTTTCTCATGGCACCTCTTCGAGTGTCCATCAGAACACTTATGAAGATGTTGGGCCACATGTCAGCATCTGCAGAAGCAGTTCCTTGGGCCCTTTGGCACCTTCGTCCACTTCAAGAAGAAGTGTTAGCAGTCTGGAACAACAACCCAAAGGGGTTGGACAAGACTCACTCCCTGTCTGTCAAAGTCCGGTCCTCACTCAAATGGTGGAGGAACCTATCAGATGGGAGGTCCTTGATTCAACTTTGTTGGATCACGTTGACCACAGACGCCTCCCTTCTAGGTTGGGGAGCCCATCTGGAAGACAGTCCAGTACAAGGTATCTGGACTCCACAGGAGAGGCTTCACTTGTCCAATATGAGGGAACTAAGAGCTGTACGTCTAGCTCTTTATCACTTTACTCCTCTCATCCGCGGAAGGGCGGTGAGAGTCCGTTCGGACAGCACGACTGTGGTCGCTTACATCAACAGACAGGGAGGTACGAGATCTCAACCTCTTCTCCACGAAGTTGGTCTAATTCTCTCTTGGGCAGAGCTCAGTCTATCCCACCTATCCGCTGTTCACATCAGGGGAGATCTCAACATAGTTGCAGATCGACTCAGTCGGGGTCTACCAGTTCCAGACGAATGGTCACTGAACAGAGACATTTTCTCCCAGATCACTCTACGTTGGGGTACTCCGGAGATCGACTTGATGGCGACCCGGTTGAACGCGAAGGTGGACAATTTCTGCTCCCTCTACAAGGAGGACAACCCCTTGGCGATAGACGCTCTGTCCATTCCATGGAGGTTCAGGCTGGCATACATATTCCCTCCACTTTCCATGATACCACGGGTATTGACGAAAATCAAACAAGACCAGACCCCGGTCATTGCAATAATACCATTCTGGCCGAAGAGGTCTTGGTTCACCCAGCTCATGAAGATGAGTCAGGGCACATATTGGAGACTTCCCCTAATGCAGGACCTTGTGTATCAGGACACAGGCCCCTGCCTAGATCTGAGGAAACTCAATCTGACAGCCTGGAGATTGACAGGCCCCTACTAAAAGCTAGAGGGCTTTCTGCGGAGGTCTTGAGAACTATTTCACACTCCCGTGCGGAGTCTACAAACAAGGCATACTCAAGAATTCACAAGATCTTTCTTCAGTGGTGTGCTGTTAAGGAGGTAGTACCCTCAGATCCTCCTCTTTCAGCTATTTTACAATTCCTGCAGGACGGCCTGGATAAGGGTCTAAGTCCGTCTACTCTCAGAGTCCACATCAGTGCTCTCTCTGCCGCTTTAGGTAGACCATTATCTCAAGACCCCCTACTCAGGAGGTTCCTTAAGGGAGCCGAAAGATTAAAACCTAGAATCCTGAGACCTATCCCTGAATGGGATTTATCCATTGTTCTAAAGGGGCTATCCTCTCCCCCTTTGAGCCCTTAGAGAATGTAGACCTTAAGTTTCTGTCCTTAAACGTCACATTTTTACTGGCCATAACATTGGCCAAAAGGATTGGAGAATTACAGGCCCTAGCCGCCACTGAGCCTTATACCCTTTTTCTCCAGGACTCTGTCCTGTTGAGATTTCTTCCGACCTTTGCTCCTAAGGTTCCCTCATTCGGTAACCGAAACCAGACCATCTCCTTGCCGGTCCTATGTCCTGCTCCATCATCTCCTGAAGAGGAAGCCCTTCACTCCTTGGACATTTCCAGGACTCTAAAAATCTACCTGGACAGGACTGCGAACTTTAGGAAATCGGAACACCTACTGCTCTCCTTTTCTGGTAAAAGAAAAGGTCTAAAAGCCTCCAAACCCTCTCTAAGTAGATGGGTAAAGGAGGCAATCCGGGAAGCCTTTTTATCCCAAGGCTTGGCTCCTCCATCCTTTGTCACCGCCCATTCCACGCGGGCAATATCTACTTCTTTTGCGGAAAAGAATCTCATTCCACTTGAACAGATTTGCGCTGCGGCTTCCTGAAGCTCCCACAGCACTTTCATTAGACACTATCGCCTAGACTCTAGGCGTTCGGAGGGGGTAACATTCGGACGTAACATTCTGTCTGCCGCCCTCTCATAATTATTTTTTTTTTTTAATCTATAGATTATTCCTAGGAAAGGCCCTCCCAATTTGTTGGGTTACTTGCTAGGTCCCCACTTGTGCTGCTGGTTAGGACGTAAGGGAAGCGTTCACTTTTAACGTAAATTTGTTTACCCTTAGTCCTAACAGCAGCACACAAATTTCCCACCCTTGTTGTTTCTACTTGTCATCAAAGCACTGAATTATGGGCAGTCTGCGCTTTATAGGGGTGGGTTTTACTAATCATTTAATTATTACTTGGTAGGAAATTTATTGTCATCAAAAATTCCACCTGCCCTACTAGTTTCACAGGGGAGAACTCCCCACTTGTGCTGCTGTTAGGACTAAGGGAAAACAAATTTACGTTAAAAATTAATGCATCTTAGGCAGGTGATTTTAATGTTATGGTTGAACAGAGTGTATTTGGCATCAAACTCAAAATAAATCGCCTGTGATTTTTTTGTTTGCTTTTTTGATGAATCAGTGCCACCCTTGTCTATGGACTTTGCAACAGCAGCTCAGTTCCAATCACTTTAGCTACAACACCAGATAAAGACCATGGACATTTGGACATTAGTAGGGCTGCCTCAAATCCGAGACAATACCTTTAAATTCACAACATTATTAATGATTTCTTTGCTTTCAGGATTTTTCCAAGTACTCTTTATGTAACACTATAAGATGAACTTCTAATATATATATATATATATATATATAAATAGTTTCAAAAGAAGCAGTTGAAAATGTAATTACTGATCTGTTTTATACTTTAGTTAAGGCCGTGTAACTCCAATTAGCACATTAGAGACTCTCTTGAGAGACTTGTGGTGCTGATGAGCTAAATTTACTGTGTGATGTTTACCTGCTCCTTGTGGACAAGTGCCACGTCACTAAAGAGCACCATGCAGTTTGGAAAGTAGTACAAACTCATCACAAACCAGCTTTTTTCAGTTGATCTATAATTATCACTACATACTAAAACTGTTAAAAACGTAAATTGCACATTTTAACCACGTGGGTTTTCCAAGTGTTTCAGAAATATATTTCATTTAACAGCTGACAATATTTCTGTGGGGATGAGCATAGTAAAAATATATTTATAGCTCATCATCTAAATATAAAATACTCTGTCATTCTAAACATAAATTAATTTATGGCATGCAACTGAGTGGGCTATTCACCCATCTGATTCCTCCAATGGAATGTCTAAGAAATGTTTGAGGAGAGGGGCAAATTTACCAAACTGGGGCAAAGCCTAAGGAGGGGTTATCAAAACCAGCATTATGCCTCATTCACACGACAGTTTTTTGGTCAGTAATTTCTATCAGTGATTGTGAGCCAAAACCAGGACCAAATCTTTCCCTTAGGCCTCATGCACACGACCGTTCCGTTTTTTGCGGTCCGCAAACCGCGGATCTGCAAAAACCGGAAGCTGCCAGTGTGCCTTCCGCAATTTGCGTAATGGAACGGACGGCCCATTGTAGAAATGCCTATTCTTGTCCGCAAAACGGACAAGAATAGGACATGTTATATTTTTTTTGCGGGGCAACAGAATGGACATACTGATGCAGACAGCACACGGAGTGCTGTCCCCATCTTTTGCGGCCCCATTGCAGTGAAGAGGGACCAAAACAATGGTCGTGTGCATGAGGCCTTATACCTTATGTCTGTGGAGGCTCCAATGCTGGTTTTGGCTCACAATCACTGACGTGTGAATGAGGTGCTCTGGAGGAAGATTCACCAAATAAGGCCTCTTGCACACGACCGTATGGCTTTTTCTGTATTTTGCGGTCCGTTTTTCACTTATCCATTTTTCAGTTTTTTGTTTCAGTAGTGTTTCCGCTTCCGCTTTGTGGATCGCAAACAGAAACAGAAGCATACTGTCATGGTTTGAATCTCTCAGTGACAATGGCCACACCCATCTGCCTCCCAGCCAAGCTCTTGAACTAATCCCTGCTTACCTCATTTGCATTTACCAATTGAAAGAGGTGTTCCAACTGTCAATATAAATATATGTGGGGCATTCAATAAAGAATTTTGTCAGTTTGAACTCACATACAGCCTGACTGGTGTTAGTTCTGTGAGAATTAAAACGACACAAGCGGTCGTTTGAGGCCGGATCATCAATAGCGGAACCAGCAGATATTGTGGTCGCATCAGGGAGTGCTGTGAGAGCAGAATAGAGCGAGCAGGGGCTCGTTACATTGGTGGCAGCAGTGGGATTGGCTCTCCAGTTACTGGGGAGCCGGCGCCACCCATAAGCAGAGTAGGCAACCGCATAGAGCGCACGCAGACATCATCTCTACGCAGACATCTGACATCATCTCCTTCTGTTCCTGTACTTGCCGGCCGGATGCGCTCCGATGAGTGCAAGCATGAGTTTGTTCACTTCGGGCAGAGAGAGCGGTACGCAGCTGACACACAGAGACCCTGGTGTATTTAAATCTCATTTAGGCTTTCTTTCAGAAAAGTTTCTCCTGGGATTCAAACTCATGACCTTACAGAGGCAAGGCATTTACCCTCACAGCTATGAAAGCTGTATTACCAGATGCTTAAAAAAAATATAAATAAGGTAACTGTACTGTAGGTAACTTTGATACCTAGTGTACATCCATACACATGTCAGCTGCCCCAACACACCCAGCTCTGCTACATCCATACACAGTGTACTGGGGCAGCTGTCATGTGTATGGATGTACACTAAGTATCAAAGTTATCTACAGTAGAATCCCAGGAGAAACTTTTCTGAAAGTTTTTTTATTTTTTTTTAAATACCGGACTGCTACTTAACTTTTTTTTTAAGTAACTGGCTACACTGCTTTCATAGCTGTGTGGGTAAATGCCTTGCCTCTGATGTGAAAGGTTGTGAGTTCGAGTCCCAGGAGAAACTTTTCTGAAAGAGTTTTTTTTTTTTTAAATACCGGACTGTTACTTTACTGCCACGGGGGAGGGGGGGGCTATTGGCGCCATGATACTGGCACATGGAGGGGGGAGGAGGGAGGCACTTGATACTGGCACATTAGGGGGCAGGGGGATAGGATGGCACTATGATATTAGCACATGGGGGGGCAAGAAATGGACATGAATCATGAGGGGCAGAAATGTGAAATGATGGGGGGGGGGGGGGGCAAAATGTAGATTTGCTTCTGTTGACAAAAATCCTTGCACCGGCCCTGACTTCGGGCGCGCAATCCCGCGAGACCAGTGACCTCCAGAGGTGGGTCTCGCGGGATCACGCGCCAAAGACACATGATCTTGGCAAGAGCCAAGGCAATGTGGACCTGGAGCACAGCGAGGAGCAGAACCTGGTGAGCACCCCTTGCAACCGCACTCTGACAACCTGCACTAGGGTGTCAGAGGTTGCAGGACAGTGACTGGCAGCAGGGTGGCACACACTTGTGTATAGTGGTCAGGGCACACCTGCTGCTTGACTAGGGGCCATAGATTCTGACTGGCACAGGGTGCCCAGCAGTGGCACATGGAGCCTAATAGGTGGCACAGACTGTCTAAAGGGCTATTAATGCTACTGGGTGCTGGACAGTGCCAGACTGGCAGAGGGGACAAGGCAGCATACTGTTTTATGTTGCCCTGGTGGCACAGGATTTCAGACAGTGGCTGAATGGCGCCTGGCAGTGAATAGATGGCACTGCTCGTGTTTGGTGTGCCAACCTGCTGAACAACGCAGAGTGATTGGCATCACTGGGATGGTACTAGGTGGCAGACAATGGCTGGATATTATATATACATGACCATAGTCAGACTGGCACAGGGTACGCGACCATAGTCAGACTGGCACAGGGTACATGACCATAGACTGGCAAAGGGTACACGACCATAAATAAATGTTGCATGCAATAGGTGGCTAAAAAGGTAGGCGGAAAAAGGGGCGGGAAAGGGGTGTGGTCAATGGGCGGAGTCAAGGGCGGCAAAATTAGCTTTTGCCTAGGGTGGCAAAAATCCTTGCACCAGCCCTGACTCCAAATCACAACTAGGAATGACCAGCTACGCAGCCTACAGGAGAGACACGCTGAAAGATTTACTTGAGAGCCGAGGAGAGATCGCTGGGACAAAGAACAAAGCCACCTTGATCAGTGAGTTAGCTGAGATGGATCAGAGGGATGGTGATGCTGGACCTCGGTCCGTGGAAGACTTGTTTCAGCAACGAGTTAGAGAGCGGTTGGCATTATATGGTGCCAACCCATCCGAGACCGCCATACAGAATGCCATCAGAGACATCCAGCTGCAGGATGAGCGTCAAGAGAGAGAATTGGAGCGACAACATGAGTGGAGAATGGCGGAAATACGGCGATCAGAGACAGCACCTAGAGATACAGCACCTGTCCGTAAGTTGCCCTTTCGCGCATTCAAATTATTTAAGGAAGGAGAGGAGGAAATAGAAGAGTTCCTCCAGGACTTTGAGAGACTGTGCCAGATACATAAAGTGCCATCCCAAGATCGGGTCGCGTTACTGGTGAGTAACCTAACTAAAGATGTTGCGAACATAAAATTTTCCGTTTGCGAACGGCGAACGCGAATTTTCGCAAATGTTTACGAACGGGCGAACCGCCATAGACTTCAATAGGCAAGCAAATTTTAAAACCCACAGGGACTCTTTCTGGCCACAATAGTGATGGAAAAGTTGTTTCAAGGGGACTAACACCTGGACTGTGGCATGCCGGAGGGGGATCCATGGCAAAACTCCCATGGAAAATTACATAGTTGACGCAGAGTCTGGTTTTAATCCATAAAGGGCATAAATCACCTAACATTCCTAAATTGTTTGGAATAACGTGCTTTAAAACATCAGGTATGATGTTGTATCTATCAGGTAGTGTAAGGGTTATGCCCGCTTCACAGTGACAGACCAAACTCCCCGTTTAACGCACCGCAAACAACCGCAAACAGTCCATTTGCACAACCGCAAACTCCCCATTTGCACAAGGTTGGATACCAAGCTAGCCATGTCCCGTTCCTTGTCCTCACTTATGTCATTGAAGGTCTCTTCCTCCACCCAGCCACGTACAACACCATGGGTCCCCGAAAGGTGACAACAAGCTGTTGGTCTTCCACCTCCTCAAAGCCACCTTCCTCCTCTGACTCCTCTTCTTCAGACTCCTCTCTCTGCATTGCCTCTCTCTGCGTTATTATAAGGTGTGTTAAGTAGTACTATTCTTATCAGTTTAATCCCTGTTACGTCCCATATCAGGGGACGTGTATATGGAATTGATTTTAGGAACCGGGAGATGGAAAAAGATGCTTGGTCGATCCTCCTATGTCCAATTTGGGGCACTACGCGTGCAATCTACTGTGCCCACCAGATAGGGGCGGTGTGTTAAGTAGTACTATTCTTATCAGTTTAATCCCTGTTACGTCCACTGGTATTATTATTATTATTATTATTATAAGGTATGTTAAGTAGTACTATTCCTATCAGTTTAATCCCTGTTACGTCCCCTGTATGGAATAGATTTTAGACAACCGCAAAGAGTTGTCAATAGTTGACAAACTCATGACATAAATTTTATACCTCTATGCGTCAATCTTGGTGTAGTGATGACTGTGCTCGTGCGCACGTTTGGGAGATTGCAGGCGATGGGGGTTTTTCAAAGACTATGGTCGTGCTGAGGTAGTTCAGTGACAGTTAAGTGACCCAGAAAACAATGATTCTGCAGTGTGGGCCCATTGTTGGCCTAGTAGGCTTTAATGATCACCTTAGATAATCACAAAGAAAATTAATGTTTTTTCTATGCAAAATTATCCAGCCGATCGCTTTTGGTCTGTTCACAATGAAGCAACGACCTTATTATGTGGGGTGTGCCAACATTGCCATTGCCAACACACTCATAGAGGTGGTCGCTTCATTGTGATACGCAAGCCTCTTCACCACAACAAAGTAACGATCACGAAGGGGAATTGACACATGTATGTGCCTTTTTTGGGGGGGTTTTGAAGCCACAGTACAGCACCAGAGGCCAGAAAAATTTGGCATGTACACTGCTCAAAAAAATTAAGGGAACACAAAAATAACACATCCTAGATCTGAATTAATTAAATATTCGTCTGAAATACTTTGTTCTTTACATAGTTGAATGTGCTGACAACAAAATCACACAAAAATAAAAAAATGGAAATCAAATTTTTCAACCCATGGAGGTCTGGATTTGGAGTCACCCTCAAAATTAAAGTGGAAAAACACACTACAGGCTGATCCAACTTTGATGTAATGTCCTTAAAACAAGTCAAAATGAGGATCAGTAGTGTGTGTGGCCTCCACGTGCCTGTATCACCTCCCTACAACGCCTGTGCATGCTCCTGATGAGGTGGCGGACGGTCTCCTGAGGGATCTCTTCTCAGACCTGGACTAAAGCATCTGCCAACTCCTGGACAGTCTGTGGTGCAACGTGACGTTGGTGGATAGAGCGAGACATGATGTCCCAGATGTGCTCAATTGGATTCAGGTCTGGGGAACAGGCGGGCCAGTCCATAGATTCAATGCCTTCGTCTTGTAGGAACTGCTGACACACTCCAGCCACATGAGGTCTTGTATTGTCTTGCATTAGGAGGAACCCAGGGCCAACAGCACCAGCATATGGTCTCACAAGAGGTCTGAGGATCTCATCTCGGTACCTAATGGCAGTCAGGCTACCTCTGGCGAGCACATGGAGGGCTGTGCGGCCCTCCAAAGAAATGCCACCCCACACCATTACTGACCCAATGCCAAACCGGCCATGCTGGAGGATGTTGCAGGCAGCAGAACGTTCTCCACGGCGTCTCAAGACTGTCACGTCTGTCACATGTGCTCAGTGTGAACCTGCTTTCATCTGTGAAGAGCACAGGGCGCCAGTGGCGAATTTGCCAATCTTGGTGTTCTCTGGCAAATGCCAAACGTCCTGCACGGTGTTGGGCTGTAAGCACAACCCCCACCTGTGGACGTCGGGCCCTCATATCACCCTCATGGAGTCTGTTTCTGACCGTTTGAGCAGACACATGCACATTTGTGGCCTGCTGGAGGTCATTTTGCAGGGCTCTGGCAGTGCTCCTCCTGTTCCTCCTTGCACAAAGGCGGAGGTAGCGGTCCTGCTGCTGGGTTGTTGCCCTCCTACGGCCTCCTCCACGTCTCCCGATGTACTGGCCTGTCTCCTGGTAGCGCCTCCATGCTCTGGACACTACGCTGACAGACACAGCAAACCTTCTTGCCACAGCTCGCATTGATGTGCCATCCTGGATAAGCTGCACTACCTGAGCCACTTGTGTGGATTGTAGACTCCGTCTCATGCTACCACTAGAGTGAAAGCACCGCCAGCATTCAAAAGTGACCAAAACATCAGCCAGGAAGCATAGGAACTGAGAAGTGGTCTGTGATCACCACCTGCAGAACCACTCCTTTATTGGGGGTGTCTTGCTAATTGCCTATAATTTCCACCTGTTGTCTATCCCATTTGCACAACAGCATGTGAAATTGATTGTCACTCAGTGTTGCTTCCTAAGGGGACAGTTTGATTTCACAGAAGTGTGATTGACTTGGAGTTACATTGTGTTGTTTAAGTGTTCCCTTTATTTTTTTGAGCAGTGTACATATGCCTGAAAAATTAGGTATTGTTGCAGCCGCTGCTGTAGCAGCAGCCAGAAAAATTTTAGTGCACTAAAACATTGCGGCTTGAACCCTAGTTGGTGGCGGATAAGTCACGCAAGTTATCCGGCATTCAGAGATAAAATACAGCAGCGTGTGGACCATTTTTAGCCCAAGGCAGCTCATCTCATCAGGCCTTTTTTAGTCGAATATATCGCCCACTGTCAGTCCCTTCGGGATCCATCCCTCATTCATCTTAATACAGGTGAGGTAATCTAGACTTTTTTGACCTAGGCGACTTCTCTTCTCAGTGACAATACCTCCTGCTGCACTGAAGGTCCTTTCTGACAGGACACTTGAAGCGGGGCAGGCCAGAAGTTCTATCGCAAATTGGGATAGCTCAGGCCACAGGTCAAGCCTGCACACCCAGTAGTCAAGGGGTTCATCGCTCCTCAGAGTGTCGATATCTGCAGTTAAGGCGAGGTAGTCTGCTACCTGTCGGTCGAGTCGTTCTCTGAAGGTGGACCCCGAAGGGCTGTGGCGATGCGTAGGACTTAAAAAGCTCTGCATGTCCTCCATCAACAACACGTCTGTAAAGCGTTCTGTCCTTGCCGGCGTGGTCGTGGGAGGAGGAGGATTACTTTCACCTCTTCCCCTGTTAGATTCCCGTTGTGCTGTGACATCACCCTTATACGCTGTGTAAAGCATACTTTTTAATTTATTTTGGAACTGCTGCATCCTTTCCGACTTGCGGTAATTCGGTAACATTTCAGGCACTTTCTGCTTATACCGGGGGTCTTGTAGCGTGGCCACCCAGTACAGGTCATTCTCCTTCAGCCTTTTTATACGAGGGTCCCTCAACAGGCACGACAGAATGAAAGACCCCATTTGCACAAGGTTGGATGCCAAGCTACTCATGTCCCGTTCTTCGTCCTCAGTGATCTCACTGAAGGTATGTTCTTCCCCCCAGCCACGTACAACACCACGGGTACCAGATAGGTGACAACGAGCACCCTGGGATGCCTGTTGTGGTTGGTCTTCCTCCTCCTCCTCAAAGCCACATTCCTCCTCTGACTCCTCTGACTCACAATCCTCTTCCAGCGTTGCCGCAGGTCCAGCAAGCGATGCTGATAAGGCTGTTTCTGGTGGTGATGGTGACCACAACTCTTCCTCTTCACGCTCATCTACGGCCTGATCCAGCACTCTTCACAGGGCACGCTCCAGGAATAAAACAAATGGTATAATGTCGCTGATGGTGCCTTCGGTGTGACTGACTAGGATTGTCACCTCCTCAAAAGGACCCAAATTCCCAGCTCCGCAGAGGCTGTCCTAGCACCCCGGTCATACAAATACTCGTTGACGGCTTTTTCTTGTTGGAGCAGGCGGTCGAACATTAGGAGTGTTGAATTCCAACGTATCGGGCTGTCGCAAATCAAGCTCCTCACTGGCATATTGTTTTTTCCGCTGGATATCTGAAAAGTGCGCCATGGTCGTGTAGGAACGCCTGAAATGGCCACACACCTTCCTGGCCTGCTTCAGGACATCCTGTCAGCCTAGGTACTTATGCACAAAGCGTTGTACGATCAGATTACACACATGTGCCATGCACGGCACATGTGTCAACTTGCCCAAGTTCAATGCTGCCAACAAATTGCTTCCGTTGTCACACACCACTTTGCCGATCTCCAGTTGGTGCAGAGTCAGCCACTGATCCACCTGTGCGTTCAGGGCGGACAGGAGTGCTGGTCCGGTGTGACTCTCTGCTTTCAGGCTAGTCAACCCCAAGACGGCGTGACACTGTCGTATCCGGGATGTGGAATAGCCCCTGGGGAGCTGGGGGGTGCCGTTGATGTGGAGCAAGACGCAGCAGCAGAAGAGTACTCAGCCGAGGAGGTTATGGAAGAGGATGGAGTAGGAGGAGTAGAGGAGGTGGCAGCAGGCTGGCCTGCAAGTCGTGGCGGTGTCACCAACTCCTCTGCAGAGCCACGCATTCAATGCTTGGCAGCCGTCAGCAGGTTTACCCAATGCGCAGTGTAGGTGATATACCTGCCCTGACCGTGCTTTGCAGACCAGGTATCAGTGGTCAGATGGACCCTTGCCCTAACACTGTGTGTTAGACATGCCATTACTTCCTTTTGCACAATCGAGTACAGGTTGGGGATTGCCTTTTGTGCAAAGAAATTTCGGCCGGGTACCTTCCACTGCGGTGTCCCAATAGCTACAAATTTTTTGAATGCCTCAGACTCCACCAGCTTGTATGGTAAAAGCTGGCGGGCTAAGAGTTCAGACAAACCAGCTGTCAGACGCCGGACAAGGGGGTGACTTTGTGACATTGGCTTCTTACTCTCAAACATGTCCTTGACAGACACCTGACTGTGGGCAGATGAGCAGGAACTGCTCAAGGTGAGAGACGGAGTGGCGGATGGTTGAGAGGGGGCAAGGAGGACAGCAGTTGTTGACGTGGCTGAAGATGCTGGACCAGGAGGAGGAAGGCGGCTTTGAGTTTTTGTGCTGCTTGTACTCATGTGTTGATCCCATAGGCGTTTGTGATGTGCGATCATGTGCCTTCGCAAAGCAGTTGTACCTAGGTGGGTGTTGGACTTCCCACGACTCAGTTTCTTTTGGCACAAGTTGCAAATGGCATCGCTGTTGTCAGAGGCAGACACACAAAAAAAATGCCACACTGCTGAGCTCTGCAATGACGGCATTCTGGTGGTGGCAACAGCATGCGTTGATTGGCGTGCTGTCTGGCTGACCCCGGGTGCCGATGCATGCTGTCTGACTGTGCCACTAGCTCCTTGCGACGACCTCCCCCTGCTTCCAACTCGTCTCCTCCTCCTCTCTGTCTCCCCATCAGAACTTTCCACCTGTTCTTCTTCTCTTCGAGCAGGCACCCACGTGACACATTGTCATCATGAACCGCTTCACTTGTATCTGACAAATCAGCAAAGGAAGCAGCAGCGGGTACAACATCATCATCATCATCACACCGTACGTCCATGTGTGTAATGCTGCCTGACTGAGACATATCCCTGTTATCTACTTCCTCTGGCAATAATGGTTGCGCATCACTCATTTCTTCCAACTGATGTGTAAATAACTCCTCTGACAGATCAAGTGAAGCGGCTGTGGTGCTAGTGTTGGTGGTGGCGGCAGGCGGGCGAGTGGTAACTTGAGAGGTGCCCGAAGCTGAGCTGGAGGACGATGGTGCGTCAAGGTTCCAAGCGGAAGCTGTAGAAGATTGGGTGTTCTGTGTTAGCCACTCAACTATGTCCTCAGAACTTTTCGAGTTCAGGGTACGTGGCCTCTGAACACTTGGCATTATTCTAGGGCCAAAGGGAATCACAGCACCACGACCACGACGGCCCCTGCCTGTCATTTTTTTAGATTCGTTAAGTTGCACTATGCGTGCAAGCTACTGTGACACCAGATATGAGTTGCGCTGGTGACACTATGCACTTGCAGCTGGGCCTTAAACACACAAACACACACAAGTTGTGTGTGCAACTGACTGCTATTTATTCACAGTCAAAATTGTTGTTTTTATTTAAATGGATCGAATGTGACACCAGATATGAGTTGCGCTGAAGTGACAATTTGCGCTTGCAGCTGGGCCTTAAACACACAAACACGTGTGTGCAACTGACTACTATTTATTCACAGTCAAAATTGTTGTTTTTATTTAAATGGAATCGAATGTGACACCAGACATGAGTTGTGCTGCTGACACTGTGCACTTGCAGGGCATGAAACACACGCGCGTGTCGGCAACAGACTGCTATTATATTACAGTAAGAAAATATATATTTTTTTTAAAATGCAAGCTCCTGTGACATGAGTGGTGGCACTGGGCACTGGGCAAGTGGGCACAGTATACGCTATGAGCCTGACACACACGCTGGCAGGCAGGCAGGCAACTGCAATTAGATTACACAGGAAAAAAAAAAAGAAGCAGACTGATGTTCTAGCCCTAAAAAGATCAGATGAGTTTTCAGGACTGTGGTGGACACTGAATACACTAGCCTAGCTATCAATTTCCCTATTAAATCAGCAGCAGCTACACTGTCCCTCCTCTCACTAAGAATGCAGCTTCCGAATTAATCTAAAATGGTTGCTGTCCAGGAGGTGGGAGGGTCTGGGAGGGAGGGTACGCTGCTGATTGGCTGGAATGTGTCTGCTGACTGTGAGGTACAGGGTCATTAGGAACCCAGCTCTAAGTTGAATTTGCAATGCGATTAATATAACCTGTATTAATCGCATTGCGATTACAACTTAGATCTGAGTTCCTAATGGTTGTATTGCTAGAATTGATGTATATAACGAATATAGCACTATATTCTCAATCTTCGTTATATTCTAGCAATACAACAACCATTAGGAACCCAGCTCTAAGTTGAATTCGCAATGCGATTAATATAACCTGTATTAATCGCATTGCGATTACAACTTAGTCAAATTTGTGACACTGCAGCTTCCGAATGAATCTAAAATGGATGCTGTCCAGGAGGTGGGAGGGTCTGGGAGGGAGGGTATGATGCTGATTGGCTGGAATGTGTCTGCTGACTGTGAGGTACAGGGTCAAAGTTTACACAATGATGACGAATAGGGGGCGGACCAAACATCGCATATGTTCACCTGCCGCGGCAAACGCGAACAAGCGATGTTCGCCGGGAACTATTCGCTAGCGAATAGTTCGGGACATCTCTAAACCTAACTGGCAAAGCTGCGGATGCGTATCGGGCCCTGGAGGATGAGGACGCCATGGATTATGACCGGGTAAAAGAAGCCCTGCTAGCCCGATTTGCCATTACCCCTGAAGCCAGTCGGATTAAGTTTCAAGAATCCCGGAAACAAGGCAACCTAACCTACGTGGAGTGGGCACATCATCTGCAGCGGAACCTCAAGGGCTGGTTCCAGGGAAGCCATGCTCATACCATAGAGGACATCACCCAACTAGTTCTCTTAGAGCAGTTCTTTGATCACACCCCTCCGATAGTATGGGATTGGGTGCGAGATAAGCGGCCACAGACGATACAGCAAGCAGCGACTTTGGCCGATAAATATCTGGACTCTCGGAGATCCATTGGAGGCCAGCGCTATCCACTACCGCGGCCCAGTGTACCGACCTCAAGCCCAACTCCAGTATCTCAGTAGGCTGCCTCTAGACCCTTAGCCCGATCAAAACCTTCTACCGGGCCTAAGTGCTATACATGTAATCAGACGGGTCATCTGCAGCGTTATTGCCCTAACCGATCCCAGAGGTACCAAGAGACTGCCCAGTTATCCAGGTCGGCGACTTATTGCCTCCAGAACGAGGCCAACCCTCTAGATGTTCAGGAAGAGTTTGGTGAGCTGTTCGAGGCTGATCTCGTCCAGGCCGCAGCTGAAGATAATCGGCAGCACCATCGTCAGGCGGTATGGGTTAATGGGCAGCCGGCCCAGGGACTTCGTGATTCCGGGGCTACGATTACCCTTATTCAGCCTCACATGGTTCCTCAGTCGGCCCGAACTGGCCAGACTGTGGCAGTCAGGGTAGCAGGAGGCAAGGTGCTGCGTTTATCCTTGCCAGAGTTCACCTGGATTGGGGCTCAGGGAAGCAACAGGTGCGAGTAGGGATACTCTGTGAGTTACCCGCGGAAGTACTTTTGGGGAACGACTTGGGGCATTTGACTTCTTCATTTGCACCAGAGACCGCCATGGCCGTGACCACCCGACAACAAAGCCACCTACCAGGCAACTCCACTCCTATGGGGACCCAGGTAAGACCAAATATTCCCACGTTACACCGACTTGACAACCCCATGTCCTGGGATTCTCCTTCCGACGTTAGGCAAGAAACCCGGAGAGACCCTACTTTAGCGTGCTATCGGGACAGGGCGGGCAAGGATCCAGGGGGGTTAGGGGAAGACAGAATAGAGTGGGAGGGAGGGCTTCTTTATTGTTACACTGAAGGGGTGGGCAACGGGAAGCGCAAGGGCCCCCACAAACAGCTATTCGTACCCCAGAAGTACAGACAGGAGCTATTGAGGCTGGCTCACGATATCCCCTTGGCCGGACATTTAGGGATAGCTAAGACCCGGAGTCGGTTGTCTCATGCTTTCTTCTGGCCTAGGTTACATGCAGCGGTACGAGAATACTGCCGGACCTGTGAGACTTGCCAGAGGGTAGGAAAAGCGGGGGATCATCCAAAAGCCTCTCTGCACCCCATGCCGATAATTAGGGAACCCTTTAGCCGGATAGCAGTAGACATTATTGGCCCACTGGCCCGCCCCAGTGCCACTGGGAAGAAGTATATTCTTACAGTGGTGGATTACGCCAGCCGCTACTCGGAAGCTATTCCCCTATCCAATATTCAGGCTGACACGGTGGCTGATGCCTTACTGCGGGTGTTTACTAGAGTAGGATTTCCCCAGGGGATATTGTCTGATCAAGGAAATCAGTTCACCGCCGAGCTGACCCAGCAGCTCTGGCGCCTCTGTGGTATTAAAACCCTCCAGAGCGCACCCTACCACCCCCAAATGAACGGGCTGTGCGAGAGATTTAACGGGACCCTAAAACAGCTACTTCGGGCCTTCGTGGAGAGTAGGAAGGATTGGGAGAAATATCTTCCCCACCTACTGTTCACCTACAGGGAGGTACCTCAAGAGTCCACAGGGTTTTCACCATTTGAGCTGTTGTATGGGCGAAGGGTTAGGGGACCCTTAGACTTAGTGAGGGCCCAGTGGGAAAGGAGAGAGGATCCGGAAGGCCTCCCCATCCTTAGTTATGTCTTGAAACTCAGGGATCGACTGCGGGAACTTACCGAGCTAGTCCATGAGAATATGCAATCAGCCCAGAGTCAGCAGCCCAGAGTTGATCGATCTGCTCGGAATCGCACTTTTTGTGTCAGACAGAAGGTCCTAGTACCAAAACCCTTGAAGCAAAATAAATTACAGGCCTCCTGGCAGGGCCCCTATCAGGTGGTAAAACAGCTGTGCGACTCCACCTACGTGGTCGCCAGCTGTGCAGACGCAAGAATTAAGAGGACATTCCACATCAATATGATGAAGGCCTATCACGAGAGGGCTGAGGCAGTAGCCGCAATATGCGCTCCTGCCACCGGGGACTCTGAATACCTGCCGATGCTGGAGCTTCCTGCAATCAGTAACCGTTCTGGGGGGGTGGAAGATGTTCAGTTAGGAGATGGGTTAGGACCCCAGGAACATAAACAGGTCAGGGAATTACTCCAGGACCGGAAAGAGATGTTCTCAACACTCCCTGGATACACTCACTTGGCAGTGCACAAGGTGGAGACCCTCGGGCAGAAAACCCTGAGACAATCAGCCTATAGGATTCCCGGAGCTGTGCAAGAAGGGATGAGAGCAGAGATTAGGGAGATGCTTGAGTTAGGGGTGATCGAACCATCAGCAAGCCCCTGGGCTTCCCCTGTAGTATTAGTTCCAAAACTGGATGGCACGACCCTATTTTGTGTGGACTATAGGCGACTGAATGACTGTATTGTGACAGACGCCTACCCTATGCCCCGAGTGGACGAATTGTTGGACAAAATAGCTCAGGGACATTATCTGATGACTATTGACCTGTGTAAGGGCTACTGGCAGATTCCCCTGGAGGCGGACGCCATTCCAAAGTCAGCCTTCATCACCCCGGTTGGCCTTTACCAGTTCCGGGTAATGCCATTCGGGATGAAAAATGCTCCGGCTACCTTCCAATGAATGATAGATCAACTCCTCGGTGGTCTGCAGGATTTTGCATGCGCATATCTTGATGACATCGCAATCTATAGCCAGACATGGGAGGAGCATCTCAGACACCTGGGCATAGTGCTAGACAGAATCAGAGTTGCAGGCCTGACCCTGAACCCAGACAAGTGAAATATCGGGATGTCTGAGGTACAATATTTGGGACATAGAGTGGGATGTAGGAAGCAGAGGCCAGAGCCTGCAAAAATCGAGGCCATCCTAAACGGCCGGTTCCCAGAACCAAGGCCCAGGTACTTGCATTTTTAGGGACAGCCGGGCACTACAGAAAGTTTGTACCCCACTATAGTGACATAGCCAAACCACTGACGGACCTGACCAAAAAGAATCTCCCTAGACAGGTCCTGTGGTCCCCGGAATGCGAAACAGCATTTCAACAGTTGAAAACCAAGCTCCCATACTGGCGGCACCCGATCCTAACAAACGCTTTGCCATACATACAGACGCCTCCATGTTCGGACTGGGAGCCGTACTAAGTCAAGTTGGCGACGACGGGAAGGAGCACCCGGTGGCGTATCTCAGCCACAAGTTGCTACCCCGTGAAGTTGGATATGCTGCCGTGGAAAAAGAATGTTTGGCTTTAGTCTGGGCTTTAAAGAAATTGCAGCCCTACGTGTATGGGCGCTCTTTTACCGTCATGACGGACCACAATCCCTTGATATGGCTAAACCAGGTGGTGGGAGAGAATGGCCGATTACTAAGGTGGAGCCTGGCTTTGCAACCCTACAATTTCACCATACAATATCGGCCAGGGTCTCAAAACGGGAATGCGGATGAATTATCCCGGCAAACGGACCTGGAATCTTATGACTACTTTTCCAACATCCTCAAGTTGACCCGGTGAGGGTCCCACTGTGGCTGTTGGACTGTTTCCCGGGAGGGGGGGTAATGTCATGGTTTGAATCTCTCTGTGACAATGGCCACACCCATCTGCCTCCCAGCCAAGCTCTTGAATTAATCCCTGCTTACCTCATTTGCATAGCCAATCAGAGGGGGTTTTACAATTTACCAATTGAAAGAGGTGTTCCAACTGTCAATATAAATATATGTGAGGCATTCAATAAAGAATTTTGTCAGTTTGAACTCACATACAGCCTGACTGATGTTAGTTCTGTGAGAATTAAAACTACACGAGCGGTCGTTTGAGGCCGGATCATCAATAGCGGAACCATCAGATATTGTGGTCACATCAGGGAGTGCCGTGAGAGCAGAATAGAGCGAGCAGGGGCTCGTTACACATACAATAAGGGCTCATTCCCCTCCATTGCCATATTGCGGCCCGCATTCGGTGGGTCCGCAATACACAGGGCGTCGGACGTGTGCATTACGCATGTGAATGGATCTGCAAATCCGGAGATGTGGTGCGGAACGAAAGCACGGAACGGAACCCCACGGAAGCACTATGGAGTGCTTCCATGGGGTTCCGTTCCGTGCCTCCGCACCGCAAAAAGATAGAATTTGCTCTATTTTATCACGGAACAGACGGTTCGCAGACCCCATTCAAGTGAATAGGTCGCGATCCGCATGCTGCTGGCTCATGATCGGTGCCCGTGGATTGCGGACTGCAATTTGCGGTCCACAGCACAGGCACTGAGCCCTTACGTTCGTGTGAACAAGCCCTAATGTTTAAACAGTAAGTACATCAAAAAATTGGGCTGGGCATAACATTTTGAATAGATGGTTCCGCAAAAATGGACCGGATACGGAAGACATACAGATGCATTCTGTATGCATTCAGTTTTTTTCGCGGAACCATTGACTTGAATGGAGCCACAGATCGTTATTTGTGGGCAATAATAGTACAAGTTCTATCTTTCAGGGGAATGGTAATACAGATTTTTTTTTGGAGGACCATTGAAATAAATGATTCCGCATACGGACTGCAAACGGAATCTGCAAAAACGAAACGGAAAAAAACGTTCATGTGCAAGAGGCCTAAGACATATTATTAAGTGTGCACCAAGAAATCTATGCATATGTTTGTGCCAATTTCTGGCATTCACTATAGTAAATCTGGCGATAGAAGCAAAAAAAAAGGGGCAAAAAGTCACACATTTTTGTGCAAATGTTGCCTGCAACAAAATGTGACTTTCTTCCACAAGACAATTGATGCATAGCCCTTATATTGTCCCCTAAGTGATTATATCAGCTATTATGTCCCCAGCTGTCAGTCATTGTGAGTGCCCTCGTGTTGTAATTTTCCATCCATATTTTAGAGGGTGCTTTGTTTTGTCTCCTAGATCCCTTTTTTGGTTTTGCTGAAGTAGTATTGCAGATTCGGGTTGCTGTTAGTGTGATTTATTTCTATTTTTCATCATTCATCCACTCTCTATCTGTATAATATCACCATCTTCAGTCTGTTCCAATACTCGACTGCCATCTGCCTCCTCCGTTCATGCTGTCGTTCTTTTTCCATTATAATTCAGTTCCTGGGATGTCTGAGTACCAGGAAACACTGTCAATACCTGGGAGAGGTGGCTGCTATGAGGTAAAGTTCAGTTCTACAGTCTTAGGGCTCATGCACATGGTTGCTCGGCCATTCCATGCATTGGGGACCGCAATTTGCGGTCCGCATTACACGGGCAACATCTGTGCAGATTCCATACACGGATCCAGACCCATTCAACTTGAATGGGTCCATGATCCATCTGCACCACAAAAAAAGTAGTGCATGCACTATGTTTTTGTAGTGCGGAGGCACGGAGAGAAACCCCACGGAAGAGAATGGGTCTGCACTGTTTGCGGGCCGCAATACGGGTCCGGCCAGCACACGGTCGTGTGCATGTGCCCTAATAAACAACTGACCTTGTTTTTTCTTTGCTGCCTTTATTTCTCTTTTACATAGTGTATTTTTTCTCTGCGATTCTTTAATGCCCCACCAGTACCTTTTTGATTTAGTAAACACTTTTTGATTTTATTTTTGCATTTATTAGCCCTCTTTAATAAAAAAAAAAACTCTCTTAGCATTGGCTTTAAAAACTGCATCAAAATGGCATGTGTAAAAACAGCCTTACCCAGGAATTGCTTCATTTGATTTAGACTGGTCTAAAAAAAACACACTGTGTATAAAACCACAATTTGAAGAAATTTAGCATGCAATTGATGTAGCTTAAAGAAGTTGCATAATTGCATTATTTTCAGAAACAGTTGTATACTGTAGGGTGTGGTTCAATAAAAAGGGGTGTATCGACATGTTACAGGGTGCTAACTTGGCTTGCCAGGTGCTGACAGTGCACTGTAGGGTGTGGTTCAATAAAAAGGGGTGTATCCACATGTTACAGGGTGCTAACTTGGTTTGCCCAGGTGCTGACAGTGCACTGTAGGGTGTGGTTCAATAAAAAGGGGTGTATCCACATGTTACAGGGTGCTAACTTGGCTTGCCCAGGTGCTGACAGTGCACTGTACGCCACTGCATACAACCACTTTATGATAATCAATCTCACGGTTGAGCTGGCAAGATTTCATTTCCAAATGCGCAGTTACGGGAATCTTAGGAGGTTCTCCCTGCTGAGATCTGCAATGTCCAAGTGCTGATGAAGGCAATGACATTGCGCAATGCAGATCTGAAAACAGGGAGAGCCTCCTGAGAGTAAGTCGAGTCTCTTCCCTCTGAGACCTGCACTGCACAAACGTCTATGATGTCAGACTCCCGCTTCCAGGAGGGGATTAGTGAAGCCAAGCGCCTTCTGAACAGGCATTATGTGTAATGTTTCCCTATGCCAGCCTATTCTAGAGTAACTCATTTGCATAACATAGTATATTCTGTCTATGTGCATGCTTGATTCAGTAGTACACACAGAAGAGTTTCCAGATAGTCTAGCCATTGTTTTCTGTCACGTTTCTCCTACTAGGGGCACTATTAATTTTTTTTTTTTTCAGTTTGAAGAGTTTGATTAGCCTCCCTGGTATTGGCTTATGGGTAGTCTCTCTGGTGATGTTGGTACATTGATGTTACTTTACGTACACTGTTTGAGCATTTTGGTGTTTGTTCTCCTGCTTCTTAAAATGCAGTATTTTTGTCCTTTTTTGTGCATCTTCTTTTTTTTTCATTCCTACTTTTTTTTCTTGCTTATTTTTCCTCTGCCTCATTGCCAAGGAAGACCTGGGGGGGCAGCCTGGTTCTCTTCACTTTTAGGTCCAATGTAAAGATTTGGATCATGCTCTTCTGGTTTCTGGGATGGGCAAGAAACTCATGCATGCGTATCTTACTATGTTTCCCATGGCTAAGTTTATATCAATAAATGTGATGGGTCTCCTTTCTATTGTTACATACAGGCCTCTGGCCCAAAAACTTAAAGGTCAAAGGACCTTGATTTTCTGCAGGAAACATATTATGATGCAACTTGCAATTTAATTTTGTATGCATATGGTACCTGCCATCTTTTTTCTTGTTGCAGTTCTGCAATTCTGATTTCCAAATCCTGTCCTTTGTAACTATCTCAGTCTATTCTTGACCCATGTGCGACATATAAGCTACATTATCTTGCATGCACATTAAATGGGTAGGCCATTAAAGCTGTCTAACCTTTACCCTCCTAATAAGAGACAGTCGTCCTATCTCCAAAACTTACTTTAGTACCTGGCCCCCTTGTGCAACACCCCCTCATCCTTTGGAGGAGAATTTAATCTTGTCTTTTCAGATAATATGGGCAGGTTGCCCTTAAAACATTTCCCTCCTAGCTTTCCAATCTCTTGGTCATCTAAATCAGTGTTTTTCTACTCCAGTCCTCAGGGCCTATCTACCGGTCATGATTTGAGAATATCCCACAGAATGAATACCTGTGGTAAGTCCAGATGCATTAACAATAATAATAAGCATCTGCTCAATACTCAGGAAATCCTGAAACCATGGCATGCTGGAGGATCATGAGGACTGGAGTTGAGAAAGACTGCTCTAGATCTTTCTGCCAAGTAATAAGGAAACATCAAACATCTTTGGCATATACATACCCCAACTGCCAAACAATTCACTTTCTTTTGTTATCCACACCAGGTCCACCCCCAAACCGATTACTTTTGGTGGTAATTTACTGGCCCTCTTTTTACTCCTAAGTACTGAGATAAGACATCACTTGGTCTAACCACAGAGCAAAATATGTGAAATTGGAATTACTGTCGCTTTTAAATAAACCAGAGTATATCACTGGGGACTAAAATAAAGTTTCCTTAAGATAAAGTCTTGCAAAATGTAACTTCAGTCTCATTTAAACACATATTTTTAACCAAATGAACACTCTTAGAGATCTCTAAACTATGTGAGACCTATAAAGGAGTGTTCAGGGGACACTGTAGTTCTCTCTCTTCTCCCTTAAAAAAGATAAGTAGGCTCTTCGGAGTCAGCACCTGTCTGAACTTATACTATATGAGTCTCTAATGTTTGCAAGTCCTACAACGCTTTGAAGCTTATCATTCATAGTCGTTCCAATTTAAAGGAGCTAACTGTTAAACACACAGAAAAACTTTTACTGTTATAAAGGCATCTACTGTGAAAGAGAAAATTATGCCAACTCGTTTTCGCTAATCAATTCAGAACTCTCTGTACCCCATCCGTTCAGTCATCGTATATATGACCCCCAAGACATAGCACAAGTTTTTGTTAAATATTTTACCAAACTGTACTCTGTTGTGGACACTTTACCTTCCTCTGGAAGTTAGACAACACACTTTACAAATTAAGATTGTAGTTAAAACAATCTTCCCATACTTTCATCTGATGCCCTTGCCTAGCTTAAGCAGATATCTCCCTGCATGAAATCTCAGATACAATCTATATTATAAGACATACTCAGATTTACTGGCTCCAAACATGAATAGTCTATTTAAGTCCTTCTTGACAGGTCTTCCCCTTCCCGCTTTGATATTACGCTCATATATTATGCATTCTGACGTCAAGCTCTTTACTAAACGCTTAGCCAATAGAACTGTTGGCTCCTACAATTTGTCCATAAAGACCAAGTGGGCTTTGCTCCCTGCTGACAAGCAGACGATAACATGAGGAATGTAAATGACTTAATAGATGATAAGAACAACTGCCCTAATACCAAGGTTAGATGTTGAAAAATCATTCAACCGTTTAAACTGGTCATTCCGCTTTGTCATCCTTTCCTCCCATGGTATTTCAGGACCTTTCCTGGTTACCATTAAAGGGGTATTCCCATCTTCAGTTTTTATACTTACCTTCGTCCAGCGCAACGTTTACTTCCTGGATTCGGTGGTGCTTGATTGACGTCTTCTCCCGGCCAGGTCGCGCTTGCTCAGAAGACTGAAGTTTTTCTCCCGACCGGGCCGTGCAATGTCGTGAATGCGCCATGGTGACTTATTCCTGGCCTGTATAGTACAGAGCCGGCGTGCGTGTTCGCGGCTCTGTACTATACTGGCCAGGAAGAAGTCATCATGGCGCATGCGCAGCGGCGTGCGTGCTCAGGACATTGCGCGGCCCGGCCGGGAGAGAATCTTCAGTCTTCCGCGCAAGAGCGGCCCGGCGGGATTCGACAGGAGAGGTGGCCGTAACCAGGGGAGACGAAAGACAACAATCAGGTAACAGGGGACTTATTTTCTCAAAAAGGGTGGGAATTGGGTAATAAAATGTATTTAGAAAAATGATCACTGTCAAATCATTAAGAGATTTAACAGTGATCATTGTGATGGGAATACCCCTTTAAATGATTGTATTCCTCTCCCACAGCTTCTGCCTTGTTATCACATGCTATGTCCCCTACTATTCCCATTCATAATGGTACTTGCCAGGGCTGTCCTTTATGTCCCCTATGATTTGTCCTCAGTATTAAGACTCTTTCCATCCAAATTAAACAAAACCCAGACATCTGAGACATATCCATGCAAAATGGGAATTTTTTTCGATGATGATATCCTGGTATCCTTGACCTCCCCATTGGCAAACCTTCATACATTACATGCAACTATTTCATCATACAGTGCCTTATTAGGATATAAAATGAATACTAGGAAAACTGAAGTCCTGTTGATTAACATCACAACTCCTCTCCTGCAATCCTTACAAGTGAATTGCCATTATGTTTGGAGATCAGACATCCTTACCTATCTATATGTTAAAGGGGTTGTCTGGGTTCAGAGCTCAACCCGGATATATCCCCATTTTCACCCCTACGGGCCCCTCTCATATGAACATTGGATCATTTCATGCTCGAATGCTCTCCTTTGCCCTTCGCTACATCGCGCAGGGCATGGGCTTGTTTGCTTATATTTTTACACTGCTTCCCCATGGAGAGCCCAGTATGTCACCGGATCTCCAAAAAAAGCCTTTGTCCTGCGTGATTCAGCACAGCAAAGGAGAGCATCGGAGCATGAAACCCCTTTAAGCATTTCGCTCTTATATTTTTTCCTCATATAGGGGAACTCGCCTTTGTTAGTGAAATCCCTCTCTCTTCCTTTCGGCAACTTATATAGTATAATCATGTACAATATAAACATCTAATGATGTGGTATCAAACCCCTACTGGGGCCACGCAGCCAATCACAGGCCTTAGTGGTCACATCAGATTGAATGATAGCTCACACAGCATGCCCTCAGAGACATTAAAGGGGTTGTCCGAGTTATTTTTTTGTTCTTTCTATGTTTCTAACTAGGCAAATGTAACAGCTTTCCAATTAACTCACTTTATCTCCAGTGGCTGGTTTCTCAGATTTCACTGAGGGTCAAATGACCTGTGATGTCAGCTTCTCTCCCTGCTCTGATAAAGTTTGTTTACAAGCCTGTCACTGTGTTGGCCACGCCCCCATTCACTGCTGTCTGCTCTCTTCTAGGATTCTTAACCCCTTCAACTGCACAGACTGGGTAGCTGCAGCAGTGACATTTCTGGGTATTAGCAGTGTCATTATACAGGTGGGACTTGTAGTTCTACACTTACAAGTTGCTGTTGATTCTCCAAGCACTCAGGGCAGCACTTGTATTCACTCCCTTAGCAGTGTCATTATACAGTTGGGACTTGTAGTCCTACACATACAACATGCTGCTGATTCTCCCAGCAGGCAGACATGTCACTTAGAGCAGCTCTTGTAGCCACTACCTTAGCAGAGCAGGGGAGGGGCAGAGATTGTTTTTATTGCATGTAAACAAAGGGCCAGAAAAGAGCCAGGGAAATGAGGAAATATATAAAAAATAATTGCAGAAAACTTCCTTAGCTTAGTTATATATTGCTGCCCATCAGATTTTCAGTGCTATATATTTTTTTTTTTTTCATTAACTCGGACAACCCCTTTAATAATGCAGCACATTATGATTTTGAAGAAATGATTGTATAGGTGCACCTGAGATCAGGCTCGTGCTGGCCCACAGGGGAACAAGTAAGCAGATAGGGTGCAGTGCAGGGTTTAGTGTACTGTAGGTCATAGAGTTAGGTAGCTGTAATATATAATACAAATAGTGCTTGATATTGTAGGTTAGGGATTTAAGCTAGAGGAATAGTGTAGCTTAGATAATAGGGTCCAGTACAGGGTGTAGTGTAGGTTATAGAGTTAGCTAGCTTAAATATATATTAGTTAGTGAGAGCTAGGGAACAGTTTAGTTGATATTTTTCAGGGCAGGGTGTACTTTAGGTTAGATAGGGATATAGGATAGTTTACGGTATAGATGTCTGTTTCGTCCATCTGTGAAAAAAAAAGTCTCTTAGTGTTAGCGTTTTAGTGTCCGTCCAGTTAATGTATTGACTGTGATTATTTTTTAATTTTTTTGTTAGTAATAAAAAAGTATTTAAGTCTCATTGTTTTAGTATTTAGTTAGTGTCTGCGTCTTTTAGGGGAAAAAAAAGTCTTATAGTCTTAGTTTTCTGCATTTTGTGTAGCTTTTTCGTCTTCTGTTAGTGAAAAAAAAAAAGTATTTTAGTCTCTGTGTTTTAGTATTTAGTTAGTGTCTGCATCTTTTGTGCAAAAAAAAAAAAGAAAAAAATTGTATAGTCTTAGTTTTTTCTTATTTTGTGTAGTATTTTCGTCTTCTGTTAGTGAAAAAATAGAAAACAACTAAAAAAGTATTTTAGTCTCTGTGTTTTAGTATTTAGTTAGTGCCTGCATCTTTTGTGTAAAAAAAACAAAAATGGTCCGAGGTGTCTTCGTTTAGTTTTGGTGTTGCCCCAGTCTGGTGGGGGGCCATTCCTGGGAACATATTCCTGCTGCAAACTTAGAACCTGCTGCGGTCAGAGGTGTCTTTGTTTAGTTTTTTTGTTGCTCCGGTCTGGTGAGGGGGGGCATTCCTGGGAACACATTCCTGCTGCAAACTTAGAACCTGCTGCTGTCTTTATTGCGATCTCTGTGTAGGCCTTATACTACACTGGTATCATATACCTGCTGCTGCTGCTTTCTGTGATGATCATGCTGAGATATGTCTAGGCCTTAGACTACACCATTACCTGCTTCTGCTGTCTGTCTTGCTGAATTGGGCCGAGCTCTGTGTAGGCTTTATACAAGTCCGTTATCATTTACCTGCTGCTGCCTGTTCTGATCATGATGTGATTTGTCCAGGCCTTATACTAAACCATTACCTTTCGTTTCTGATGCCTGTCCTGCTGGGTTAGGTGAGGTATGTGTAGACCTTATACTATGGTATTACCATTTACCTGCTTTGGTCTGTCCTGATTCTGCAGAGTTGAGGCGAGAAATGTGTGGCCCTTATACTACAGAGTTTCCATTTACATGCTGCTGTCTGTCATGATCCTGCAGAGTTTGGGCCTTCGATTTGTAGGCCTTATTTTGTTGCATTACTATTTCTCTGCTACTGTCCTGCCTAATCCTGCCAAATTATATGTCTGCATTATAGTACAGTGTTAACAATTAACTGTTGATGCTGTCTGTCCAGATCATGCTGAGGACAACCAGCATGGACCACTTTTTCCCCCTCGGACTATGAAAAGTATTGAGTATTATAATTCTCGTAAACTGGTGTGCATGTTTAATATTTGCGCATGTGCTCTATTCATCGTATATTGTCAAGATTTATATAGTTATATACACTCACCTAAAGAATTATTAGGAACACCTGTTCTATTTCTCATTAATGCAATTATCTAGTCAATAAATCACATGGCAGTTGCTTCAATGCATTTAGGGGGGTGGTCCTGGTCAAGACAATCTCCTGAACTCCAAACTGAATGTCAGAATGGGAAAGAAAGGTGATTTAAGCATGGTTGTTGGTGCCAGACGGGCCGGTCTGAGTATTTCACAATCTGCTCAGTTACTGGGATTTTCACACACAACCATTTCTAGGGTTTACAAAGAATGGTGTGAAAAGGGAAAAACATCCAGTATGCGGCAGTCCTGTGGACAAAAATGCCTTGTGGATGCTAGAGGTCAGAGGAGAATGGGCCGACTGATTCAAGCTGATAGAAGAGCAACGTTGACTGAAATAACCACACATTACAACCGAGATATGCAGCAAAGCATTTGTGAAGCCACAACACGCACAACCTTGAGGCGGATGGGCTACAACAGCAGAAGACCCCACCGGGTACCACTCATCTCCACTACAAATAGGAAAAAGAGGCTACAATTTGCACGAGCTCACCAAAATTGGACTGTTGCAGACTGGAAAAATGCCTGGTCTGATGAGTCTCTATTTCTGTTGAGACATTCAATAGAGTCCGAATAGAGTTCAATAGAGACATTCAATAGAGTCCGAATTTGGCGTAAACAGAATGAGAACATGTATCCATCCTCTGATGGCTACTTCCAGCAGGATAATGCACCATGTCACAAAGCTCGAATCATTTCAAATTGGTTTCTTGAACATGACAATGAGTTCACTGTATTAAAATGGCCCCCACAGTCACCAGATCTCAACCCAATAGAGCATCTTTGGGATGTGGTGGAATGGGAGCTTCGTGCCTTGGATGTGCATCCCTCAAATCTCCATCAACTGCAAGATGCTATCCTATCAATATGGGCCAACATTTCTAAAGAATGCTATCAGCACCTTGTTGAATCAATGGCACGTAGAATTTAGGCAGTTCTGAAGGCAAAAGGGGGTCCAACACCATATTAGTATGGTGTTCCTAATAATTCTTTAGGTGAGTGTATATATTCAAAATCTTTTTAATAACATACAGTCATGCAGTGTTATGCTTCATTCACCAAATACATTTATTTATTTATTTATTTATTTATTCCAGTTTATAAGTTATAATTTTGCTTTAATTGGATTTTGGGCGGCCCGGTTGTGGTTCTTACTGTACCAAGGTGGGGACCGCGTGTGGGCTTCCCTTGTCAAAAGGTTTTGTGCAGTTAACATTGTACAGGACTGATTGATGAACCTAATTAATTTTTATTATTTTATTATTTTCTTGTTTGTTTTAATCTGGATTTAGGTTCGAACATGGTGCTGTCTTTCGTCTTGGAAAGGATGCTTGACTTCCGTGTTGACCTCTCTACATGGTTGGGTGTGACTGGCATTATACTCATCTGTGTTGAAGTCCGGTTTTGGGAATGGAGCGTTATTGCCACATGTATATATCGATGAACCTAATTAATTTTTATTATTTTATTATTTTCTTGTTTGTTTTAATCTGGATTTAGGTTCGAACATGGTGCTGTCCTTCGTCTTGGAAAGGATGCCTGACTTCCGTGTTGACCTCTCTACATGGTTGGGTGTGACTGGCATTATACTCATCTGTGTTGAAGTCCGGTTTTGGGAATGGAGCGTTATTGCCACATGTATATATCGATATATACATTTATATTTAATGTTACTTCTTGACAATTATGTAAGGATAATTTGCACATGCTAATTTTATATAAACACAGCTTTAAACTTTGCAGTATAAATTATGGACTAAATAATGTTCTTGAAGCCATGTCACTAAAAAGTTACTTACTGTTTAATAAACATACAAGTTCTGTCGGAACTTATGGGGCATTTGGTTTTTGTTATCTGATATTATTTACAATCTTAAAAAAATAAATTAAATGAAAAATGTTATGTTGAAAATATTGAAGATTTTATGTGTGGGAGACCACTCTTGATGTAAGCGAAGAACAAACATGCTGCTGTTTGGGTTGTATAATATTTTTATAGTTATTTACAGACAGCTGCAAACTAAGAACATGCCTGCTGAGTTAGGCCAAGCTATATTTAGGCCTTAAACTAAAATGTTAACTTACCATCTGCCTGCTGCTCTTGTCCTGATCCTTCTGAGCTATGTGTAGGCTTATACTCCACTGTTACCAATGACTGCTGCTATTATCCTGATCCTTCCATGTTATGTGTAGGCCTTATACTCCACCATTACCAATAACTGCTGCTATTATTCTGTTCCTTCCATGTTATGTGTAGGCCTTATACTCCACCGTTACCAATGACTGCTGCTATTATACTGATCCTTGAGAGTTATGTATAGGCCTTATACTACACCATAACCAATGACTGCTGCTATTATCCTGATCCTTCACAGTTATGTGTAGGCCTTACACTCCACCGTTACCAATGACTGCTGCTATTACCCTGATCCTTCAGAGTTATGTGTATGCCTTATACTCCACCTTTACTAATGACTGTTGCTATTATCCTGATCCTTTCGAGTTATGTGTAGGCCTTATACTCCACCGTTACCAATGACTGTTGCTATTATACTGATCCTTCAGAGTTATGTATAGGCCTTATACTACACCATAACCAATGACTGCTGCTATTATCCTGATCCTTCACAGTTATGTGTAGGCCTTATACTCCACCGTTACGAATGACTGCTGCTATTACCCTGATCCTTCAGAGTTATGTGTATTTCTTATACTCCACCTTTACCAATGACTGTTGCTATTATCCTGATCCTTTCGAGTTATGTGTAGGCCTTATACTCCACCGTTACCAATGACTGCTGCTATTATACTGATCCTTCAGAGTTATGTATAGGCCTTATACTCCACCGTTACCAATGACTGCTGCTATTATCCTCATCCTTCAGTTATGTGTAGGCCTTATACTCCACCGTTACCAATGATTGCTGCTATTATACTGATCCTTCAGAGTTATGTGTAGGCCTTATACTACACAATTACCAATGACTGCTGCTATTATCCTCTTCCTTCAGAGTTATGTGTAGGCCTTATACTCCACCGTTACCAATGATTGCTGCTATTATACTGATCCTTCAGAATTATGTGTAGGTCTTATACTACACCGTTACCAATGACTGCTGCTATTATCCTGATGCTTCAGAGTTATGTATAGGCCTTTTACTACACTGTTAACAATGACTGCTGCTATTATCCTGATCCTTCAGAGTTATGTGTAGGCCTTATACTCCCCCATTTCTATGTACCTGTCATGATACTGATGAGCTTGGGCTGCACTAAAGGTGCCTTACTGTAACCCTATTGGTTAAAATAAAACAGAAACCATCAAATTTTTTTTTTTTAAACAGACGTTATAAGTTAAATATTAATATAAAGGTTTTATATTTAACATTATGAAAAGCTTTATACAGATGTAGTAGAGTTAACACTCCTGTTTTCTGAGATTTTGGAGTTGTGTTATCTATTCTAAGCAAACACCTTCAATTGCTTTTCAATGGCTTTTTTCTCAAGATAACGTGATGAGTTAAGAAATTTGAGTTAAGAGCTGGAGTGCTAACCCTGCTACATCTGTATTTACATTTAAAACTATGGCAAAGCTTTAAGTTGGTCATGGATGTTTAACAGCACCTCCAAGGCCTTATTGTGCTTCTCCTCCAGCATCATCATTTTGTGTGAAAACTGTCAGCTCCCGCAACTTTCGCAGCTGGAGCTCCCGTAGCTCCTTTAGATCTTGGTGGTGCTCCCGTTGCAGCTCTAAGATTTTTATTTTCAGTTGTATTAGTACTGTTTAAAAAATAATAATGAATTGCTAGTCAGATTAAAAGCCAATTAGTGATTAGTGTATAAAGCAGCTGACAATTTACATCTCAATTCATTATATAGTTGTTTAGTTAGGAATAGTTCATTAGAGTCTAGTGTTATTTAGTTGTTAAGTTAATGGTTTTTATGTAGATTAATTAATTAGTGTATAGTGTTGCTGTTTTCTATTATTGGAGTGTTTGTTATACCTTCATTGTTGCCTTTTTTTTGCGTGTGTTTTTATACCATTTATACCATTTTATAGATAAAGATTAATATTGTTGTGTGCACTGTAGCAGCCCAAAGGGGAGAATCATGGATGGTCGGTATGTCTCACTGAGAATGTATGCCTCAGTGAGATAATTCCCGGGAATCAGTACGCCAGTAACATTAGGTTACTGGGAGGTTATCATTAAACTGGATTTTGGGTCTGGGTTTTAGGAATGACCAGAGACAATGGGTGGAACATAAAGGTTTTTCATAAAGGTGTGGTTAAAAAGGCTGAACGCTGAACAAGCTGAGAGGGGAACCTGATCTCTGAAAGACTGTAAAGAGTGTTGAGATACTACTGTTTTGTTACCCTGCTTGGACTGAACTCAAAGTGTGGGACTTTATGTTATCCCAATGTGTTTGGCTGAAGAAAGATCAAAGGTAAAGCTTGAACTTGTTTATTATTGTTTGCTGCAATAAACTGTGCATGTGGTAAAGACTAAACTGACACCTGTGTGTGTGTGTGTGTGTGTGTGTGTGTGTGTGTGTGTGAACAGT
This sequence comes from Bufo bufo, assembly GCF_905171765.1. Lineage (NCBI taxonomy): Eukaryota > Metazoa > Chordata > Amphibia > Anura > Bufonidae > Bufo > Bufo bufo. Next base: position 165,075,705 of record NC_053393.1, read on the forward strand.
GACTGAGTTAAAACACCCACAGCACATATTTACCCTCCTGGCGGTGGGTGGTGACAACCTCGTCCTTGACCTCCTCCTGAGAAGCTGGGGAGGGTGAAGTGGGGTGGTGTGAGAGTCCGGCCTCTTCACCCTCCATCAATTCTCCCACATCAGTTGGGGTAGGAGCAGGGGCGTAACTAGAAGTGACTGGGCCCCACAGCAAATATTTGTAAGGCCCCCCCCCCCCCAGCGCGCTTCGCACCTTCCTCCTCCTGTGTAAACCCCACTCCTTTGGCACAGTGTAGCGGTATACTGTATATTGTGGGGCACAGTGTAGCGGTATACTGTATATTGTGTGGCACAGTGGATGCTATATGTGTATAACAAACATATTTCACATGAAAACTTACAGTTACTTGACCCTTGGGGATCTCGGACGCCACTTCAACACTTTGGCCGCGGGCTCGGTGGAGCTGATGTTGTGCTTTATCCTAATGAGAAAGATTTCATAATAAGGATTTGGAGAAGGGGCAGTGGGGTCGCAGAGCAGGGAGAGGCTGGTGCTGCTACTAGGGGGTCATACCATGGGGGAGTAATAAAGCCCACCATAATGCCCCCCCCCAGTAGTAATAATTCTCCTTATAATGTGACAGTGCAAAAATACCCCCTTGTAATGCCCCCAGTTGAGCTAATGTCCCCATAGTGCCCCCATAATGTCCCAGTATAAAATACCCCTATATAGTGCCCCCAGTAAATGCCTCCATAGTGCTCCTCTCCCCCCTTCCTGCTAGTGCCCCCCATAATGTACCAGTATAAAATGCCCCATATATAGTGCCCCAGTAGATGCCCCTCAGTGTCCGGCCTCTGATTGGCTGCCGGCCTAGTGTCCCCCATAATGCCCCCCAATAATGTGCCAGTAAGTGTCCCCATAGATGCCACCCCATCATGTGCCAGTATCAAGTGCCTCTCTCCTCCCCCCCCCACATGTCCCAGTATCATAGTGCCACCTCTCCCCCCCCACAAAAAAAGTGCCAGTATCAAGTGCCTCTCCCCCCCCCCCTATGTGCCAGTATCAGGTGCCAACCCCCCCTCCCCCCCAGGTGCCAGTATCAGGTGCCAACCCCTCTCCCCCCCATGTGCCAGTATCAGATGCCTCTCTCCCTCCCCCCCCCATGTGCCAGTATCAGGTGCCAACCCCCCTGACCCCCCAGGTGCCAGTATCAGGTGCCTCCCCCCATGTGCCAGCATCAGGTGCATCCCCCCCATGTGCCAGTATCAGGTGCCAACCCCCCCCCTACCCCCCCCATGTGCCAGTATCCGGTGCCTCTCTCCCCACCAGGTGCCAGTATCAGGTGCCTCTCCCCCCCCACCATGTGCCAGTATCAGGTGCCAACCCCCCCCAGGTGCCAGTATCAGGTGCCAACCCCCCCTTCCCCCACCAGGTGCCAGTATCAGGTGCCAACCCCTCTCCCCCCCCATGTGCCAGTATCAGGTGCCTCTCTCCCCCCCCCCAGGTGCCAGTATCAGGTGCCAACCCCTCTCCCCCCCCCCATGTGCCAGTATCAGGTGCCAACCCCCCCTCCCCCCCAGGTGCCAGTATCAGGTGCCAACCCCTCTCCCCCCCCATGTGCCAGTATCAGGTGCCAACCCCTCTCCCCCCCCCATGTGCCAGTATCAGGTGCCTCTCTTTCCCCCCCCCCATGTGCCAGTATCAGATGCCAACCCCCCCCAGGTGCCAGTATCAGGTGCCAACCCCTCTCCCCCCCCAGGTGCCAGTATCAGGTGCCTCTCCCCCCCCCATGTGCCAGTATCAGGTGCCAACCCCCCCTCCCCCCCAGGTGCCAGTATCAGGTGCCAACCCCTCCCTCCCCCCCCCAATGTGCCAGTATCAGGTGCCAACCCCCCCTCCCCCCAGGTGCCAGTATCAGGTGCCTCCCCCCATGTGCCAGTATCAAGTGCCCCCCCCCCCATGTGCCAGTATCAAGTGCCCCCCCCCCCCATGTGCCAGTATCAAGTGCCCCCCCCCCCCATGTGCCAGTATCAAGTGCCCCCCCCTCCCCCCATGGTATTAAAAAAAAATATATAAACACTTCTACTTACCTCCATGTCAGCGATGCGATGCAGCCTCTTCCTGTGTCCCGCCCTGTATGTCCATATATGGAGTCAGTGCTTATATTTCAGAAAAGGTTTCTGCTGGAATTCAAACCCACGACCTTCTGTATCAGAGGCAAAGCATCTAACCACTAGACCATAGGAGAGACCTTGCTGCTGACTGGAAAAATTTGAGACTTCTACTGTCATAGCTGGCTAAGTGTACATCTATACACATAACAGCTGCTCATATATAGAGATATAGCAGAGCTGAGTGTGCTGGGATAGCTGTCATATAGAGATATAGCAGTGCTGGGTGTGTTGGGGCAGCTGTCATGTGTATAGCTGTACACTTAGCCAGCTATAACAGTAGAAGTCTCATTTTTTTTCAGTCAGTTGTAATGCAGCCTTTATGGTTGTGAGGGTTAATGCTTTGCCTCTGATACACTCAGACTTTGGAGGTTGTGGGTTCGAATCCCAGACACATCAGAAGACTTTAGGAGACAAGAAAGATTAGATCATATTAGCGAGGGGGCCTGGTCAGCTGCTGTGAAGGGGCCCTGAACAGTTAAGACATCGATAGAACTTGAAAATAAACTGTCACACACGCTGCCGACGCCGGGCCCCCTTGGCAGCCCGGGCCCCGAAGCAGCTGCTTCCCCTGCTTCCCCGGTAGTTACGCCACTGGGTAGGAGCATTCTGCTGCCCAGAGTGTCTGGCATGCTCCTCCGACACAGAGACCTCCACCACCTCCTTTCTGGAAGGCTTGTGGCAGATGGAAGGAACAGGAGTGTTGGTGAAAGATACAAAAGTTATGTAAGCATTGCACCTTGGCATATTTTGTCACGGATTTCTCACATACAATCTGAATTCCACTGCTTGAGATCTGACCATTTCTGCACGATGGCCATCCTCTTATGCTGGCCATCGTGATCCCTCCACAGCTCATACCCGATCCTCCACACTATACACCACTTGTCAGTGTGGGACCGGGTCTTGTCGTACCCCTGTTCCAACATGCACTGCAGGATAAAAATGCAAGCATATAATCCCACATTTTTTAAATACAAGTATTAGAAATTAAAGGGGTTCTCCTGGCTTTCTCTATTGATGACCTATCCTCAGGATAGGTCATCAATATCAGATCGGCGGGGATCCGACACCCGGCACCCCCGCCGATCAGTTGCTTGAGGAGACAGCACGTGCAGTGTGCATGTCCATCTCCCGACTCTCTTCCTGCCCGCTGCTGCTGTCCCATAGACATACAGCGGTGAGCAGGAAGAGAGAAGGGAGATGGCATGTGCGCATTGCACGTGTCATCTTCTCAAACAGCTGATCGGCGTGGGTGCCAGGTGTCGGACCCCCGCCGATCTGATATTGATAACCTATTCTGAGAATAGGTAATCAATAGAAAAAGCCCGGACAACCCCTTTAATGTCATTATCTCAACACAAGAAAAAAAAAAATTGTGTTTGAAAGGGAAATATTAGATTTAAGGTTACCATTATAACATCTGATTGTATTGAAATTGTATGTGTGTGGGATATGAGCAATCGGACATTGGCCATATGAGGAGAGGTGTACCTGTCTAGTGAAGTGACGGTACAGCATGGGGTGTAACGCTGTTTCGCCTCCCCGTGGTGCACCCTGGGTAACGCTAAATGAACCAGAAAATACTGGCGGTCAAACATTACTTCTCCTCACCAACAAGACACAAATTAGAATCTATAGACTGTGTGTGGGGGGGGGGGGGGGGGCTGGTTGTATATAGTGTGGGGTATATAGTGTGAGGTAGGAAAATTGATGTGCAATGTGCATATGAGAGATATTTGTCTGCTATCCATACATACATGCTACAGACATAGTGGTGTGATGTCAGATAAAGTGTTCCTAAATATTTGTGATATCAAAAATTATTACTAATATTTTTCGAAATACATACAAATTCCCATTTTATCTTGTTTGAGTAGATATTAATGATTTGGGGCAATAAGTATTGTTGTGAGTTACAACAATACTTATTGCCCCAAATCATTAATATCTACTCAAACCAGATAAAATGTGAATTTGTATGTAATGCAAAAAATATTAGTAACAATTTTCAATATCACGAATATTTAGGAACACTTTATCTACATATAAATACATTTAAATAACAAGCATGTGATATGTAATACAGTGCTGTAATGTTGAATTACTTAAAGTTATCAGGAGATCTAACTCGACGTCTGTAAAGTACTTCCGACCATTTTTTCCAGTCTTCTTCTGAACCGAATGTTTGACAACACTCGCAAGACTAAGCCACGCCCATATATGCGCATGCAAACATTTCAATAATGACTTCTCGCGATAAAAAACCAATGCACGAATATAACAAAGTTACCAATATAACGAATATTTCACTAATATTTCACGAAATATTCGTAGAGCCCCTTCCGCTCATTACTATTTATTATTATAGCTGCATCAGGTGTCTGAGATGGCTTCTAGGCACAGAGATATTCCAGCCAGTATCCTCTTTCTCCATGATCTGCCTTCTTAAAATTACTGCAGGAACACCCATAATCAATCATCTTGAGCATGTTGCTGCTGCCTGCACCAGTGAGAACAGATGGTATTTTCATGTTGCTGTACAGGGGGCCACCAGAATGACTTTTACTGGAGACCCTAGGCCTAGTCCGACACTGCCCGAGATTAATTACAATATGTAATTAGAGATGTCCCGAACTATTCGCCGGCGAACAGTTCCCGGTGAACATCGCTTGTTCGCGTTCGCCGCGGCGGGCGAACATATGCGATGTTCGGTCCGCCCCTATACATCATCATTGAGCAAACTTTGACCCTGTACCTCACAGTCAGCAGACACATTCCAGCCAATCAGCATACCCTCCCTCCCAGACCCTCCCACCACCTATCAAAAAGCAAGGACAGCATCCATCTTAGATTCATTCTGAAGCTGCAGTGTTAGTCAGAGCAGGGAGAGTGCTGCTGCTGCTGAATTAATAGGGAAATCGTTAACTAGGCCAGTGTTCTGTGTCCACTCCAGTCCTCAAAGACTCATCTACTGTAAGGACAGCGTCCTGACAGCACCCCAAAAAGCCCTGGTACATCAGTCTGCTTTTTTTATTTTTATATTTATATATATATATTGCAGTTGCCTGCCCGTGTGTGAGAGGCCACAGGCCCACAGACTGTACTGTGTGCACACCACTCATATAGGGTGGCACAGTACCTTGCAGATAAAAAAGTCATTTAATTTTTTCTCTGTAATATAATTGCAGTTGCCTGCCAGTGTGTGTCAGGCCCACTGACTGTACTGTGCAGATAAAAAAGTCATTACATTTTTTCTCTGTAATATAATTGCAGTTGCCTGCCAGTGAGTGTCAGGCCCACAGACTGTACTGTGCCCACTGCCCATCACTCATATCGGGTGGCACAGTACCTTGCAGATAAAAAAGTAATTTGAAATGTTTTCTCTGTGATATAATTGCAGTTGCCTGCCAGTGTGTGTCGGGCCCACTGACTGTACTGTGCCCACTGCCAGTGCCCACCACTCATATTGGGTGGCACAGTACCTTGCAGATAAAAAAGTCATACATTTTTTTCTCTGTAATATAATTGCAGTTGCCTGCCAGTGAGTGTCAGGCCCACAGACTGTACTGTGCCTACTGCCCACCACTCATATCGGGTGGCACAGTACATTGCAGATAAAAAAGTAATTTAATTTTTACCCTTTAATATAATTGCAGTTGCCTGCCAGTGTGTGTCAGGCCCACAGACTGCACTGTGCCCACTGCCAGTGCCCACCACTCATATCGGGTGGCACAGTACCTTGCAGATAAAAAAGTCATTTCATTTTTTCTCTGTAATATAATTGCAGTTGCGTGCCAGTGAGTGTCAGCCCCACAGACTGTACTGTGCCCACTGTCCACCACTCATATCGGGTTATTTACACATCAGTTGGAAGAAATGAGTGATGCGCAACCATTATTGCCAGAGGATGTAGATAACAGGGATATGTCTCAGTCAGGCAGCATTACACACATGAACGTACGGTGTGATGATGATAATGTTGTACACGCTGCTGCTTCCTTTGCTGAGTTGTCAGATACAAGTGAAGCGGTTGATGATGGCGATGTGTCCGTGGATTTCACGTGGGTGCCCGCTCGAAGAGAAGAAGAACAGGGGGAAAGTTCAGATGGGGAGACAGAGAGGAGGAGGAGACGAGTTGGAAGCAGGGGGAGGTCGTCGCAAGGAGCTAGTGGCACAGTCAGACAGCATGTATCGGCACCCGGGGTGAGCCAGACAGCACGCCAATCAACGCATGCTGTTGCTACCACCAGAATGCCGTCATTGCAAAGCTCAGCAGTGTGGCTTTTTTGTGTGTATCTGCTTCTGATAACAGCGATACCATTTGCAACCTGTGCCAAAAGAAACTGAGTCGTGGGAAGTCCAACACCCACCTAGGTACAACTGCTGTGCGAAGGCACATGATCTCACATCACAAACGCCTATGGGATCAACACATGATGAGTACAAGCAGCACACAAACTCAAAGCCACCATCCTCTTCCTGGTCCAGCATCTTCAGCCACGTCAACCACTGCTGTCCTCCTTGCCCCCTCTCAACCACCCGCCACTCCGCCTCTCACCTTCAGCAGTTCCTGCTCATCTGCCCACAGTCAGGTGTCTGTCAAGGAAATGTTTGAGCGTAAGAAGCCAATGTCACAGAGTCACCCCCTTGCCCGGCGTCTGACAGCTGGCTTGTCGGAACTCTTAGCCCGCCAGCTTTTACCATAGAAGCTGGTGGAGTCTGAGGCCTTCAAAAAATTTGTAGATATTGGGACACCGCAGTGGAAGGTACCCGGCCTAAATTTTTTTGCACAAAAGGCATTCCCCAACCTGTACTCTATTGTGGAAAAGGAAGTAATGGCATGTCTGGCACACAGTGTTGAAGCAAGGGTCCATCTGACTACTGATACCTGGTCTGCAAAGCATGGTCAGGGCAGGTATATCATGTACACTGTGCATTGGGTAAACCTGCTGACGGCTGCCAAGCATGGAATGCGTGGCTTTGCAGAGGAGTTGGTGACACCGCCACGACTTGCAGGCAGGCCTGCTGCCACCTCCTCTACTCCTCCTACTCCATCCTTTTCACTAACCTCCTCGGCTGAACCCTCTTCTGCTGCTGCGTCTTGCTCCACATCAACTCCCCCCCCCCCCCCCCCCAGCTCCCCAGGGGCTATTCAACATCCCGGATACGACAGTGTCACGCCGTCTTGGAGTTGACTTGTTTGAAAGCAGAGAGTCACACCGGACCAGCACTCCTGTCCGCCCTGAACGCACAGGTGGATCAGTGGCTGACCCTGCACCAACTGGAGATCATCAAAGTGGTGTGTGACAACGGAAGCAATTTGTTGGCGGCATTGAATTTGGGCAAGTTGACACATGTGCCGTGCATGGCACATGTGTTGAATCTGATAGTACAACGCTTTGTGCATAAGTACCCAGGCTTACAGGACGTACTCAAGCAGGCCAGGAAGGTGTGTGGCCATTTCAGGCGTTCCTACATGGCCATGGCGCACTTTTCCGATATTCAGCGGCGAAACAACATGCCAGTGAGGAGCTTGATTTGCGACAGCCCAACAAATTGGAATTCAACACTCCTAATGTTCGACCGCCTGCTCCAACAAGAAAAAGACGTCAATGAGTATTTGTATGACCGGGGTGCTAGGACAGCCTCTGCGGAGCTGTTTTTTTTTTTGCCACGTTACTAGACGCTCATGTGCAATGCCTGTAGGTTCACGCGTCCTTTTGAGGAGGTGACAAACCTAGTCAGTCGCACCGAAGGCACCAACAGTGACATCATCCCATTTGTTTTCTTCCTGGAGCGTGCCCTGCGAAGAGTGCTGGATCAGGCCGTAGAGTTGTGGTCACCATCACCACCAGAAACAGCCTTATCATCATCGCTTGCTGGACCTGCGGCAACGCTGGAAGAGGAGTCTGAGGAAGAGGAGTCAGAGGAGGAATGTGGCTTTGAGGAGGAGGAAGACCAACCACAGCAGGCATCCCAGGGTGCTCGTTGTCCCCTATCTGGTACCCGTGGTGTTGTACTTGGCTGGGGGGAAGAACAGACCTTCAATGAGATCAGTGAGGATGAGGAACGGGACATGAGTAGCTCGGCATCCAACCTTGTGCAAATGGGGTCTTTCATGCTGTCATGCCTGTTGAGGGACCCTCGTATTAAAAAGGCTGAAGGAGAACGCCCTGTACTGGGTGGCCACGCTACTAGACCCCCGGTATAAGCAGAAAGTGGCTGAAATGTTACCGAATTACCGGAAGTGGGAAAGGATGCAGCAGTTCCAAAACAAGTTAAAAAGTATGCTTTACACAGCGTATAAGGGTGATGTCACAGCACAACGGGAATCTAACAGGGAAAGAGGTGAAAGTAATCCTCCTCCTACCACGACCACGCCGGCAAGGACAGGACGCTTTACAGACGTGTTGTTGATGGAGGACATGCAGAGCTTTTTAAGTCCTACGCATTGCCACAGAACGACTCGACCGACAGGTAGCAGACTACCTCGCCTTAACTGCAGATATCGACACTCTGAGGAGCGATTAACCCCTTGACTACTGGGTGTGCAGGCTTGACCAGGGGCCTGAGCTATCCCAATTTGCGATAGAACTTATGGCCTGCCCCGCTTCAAGTGTCCTGTCAGAAAGGACCTTCAGCGCAGCAGGAGGTATTGTCACTGAGAAGAGAAGTCGCCTAGGTCAAAACAGTCAAGATTACCTCACCTTTATTAAGATGAATGAGGCATGGATCCCGAAGGGGCTGACAGTGGGGGATGCATTTGACTAAAAAAGGCCTGATGAGATGCCTTGGGCTAAAAATGGTCCACACGCTGCTGTATTTAATCTCTGCATGCCGGATAACTTGCGTGACTTCTCCGCCACCAACTAGTGTTCAAGCCGCAATGTTTTAGTGCACTTTCTGCCTGGAAAACATCAATTTTTCCGGCCGCTGCTACAGCAGTGGCTGCAACAATGTCTAATTTTTCAGGCATGTGTACACGCCAAATTTTTCTGGCCTCTGGTGCTGCACTGTGGCTGCAAAAACAAAACAAAAAAAAAGGCACATACATGTGTCAATTCCCCTTCGTGCGTTACCTTGTTGTGGTGAAGGGGCTTGCGTATCACAATAAAGCGATCACCTCTATGAGTGTGTTGGCAATGTTGGCACACCCCAGATGATAAGGTCGTTGCTTCATTGTGAACAGACCAAAAGCGATCGGCTGGATAATTTTGCATAGAAAAAACATTAATTTTCTTTGTGATCATCTAAGGTGATCATTAAAGCCTACTAGGGCAATAATGGGCCCACACTGCAGAATCATTGTTTTCTGGGTCACTTAACTGTCACTGAATTACCTCAGCACGACCATAGGCTTTGAAAAACCGCCATCGCCTGCAATCTCCCAAACGTGCACACGAGCACAGTCATCTCTACACCAAGATTGACGCATAGAGGAATAAAATTTATGTCATGAGTGTGTCAATTATTGACAACTCTTTGCGGTTGTCTAAAATCTATTCGATTCACGTCCCCTGATAGGGTACTAACAGGGATTAAACTGATAGGAATAGTACTACTTAACACACCACTCATATAGGGTGGCACAGTACATTGCACGGCGCACGCGCCGTGCCCCAAGTTGGAAGTAAGAGGACCGACCAACCATCTTTTTGCATCTCCCGATTCCTAAAATCTATTCCATACATCGGTCCCTGATAGGGAACGTAACAGGGATTAAACTGATAGGAATAGTACTACTTAACACACCACTCATATAGTGTGGCACTGTACATTGCACGGCGCACGAGCAGTGCCCCAAATTGGAAGTAAGAGGACCGACCAACCATCTTTTTCCATCTCCCGGTTCCTAAAATCTATTCCATACACCGGCCCCTGATAGGGGATGTGACAGGGATTAAACTGATAGGAATAGTACTACTTAATACACCACTCATATAGGGTGGCACAGTACATTGCACGGCGCACGCGCCGTTCCCCAAATTGGATGTAAGAGGACCGACCAACCATCTTTTTCCATCTCCCGGTTCCTAAAATCTATTCCATACACCGGCCCCTGATAGGGGACGTAACAGGGATTAAACTGATAGGAATAGTACTACTTAACACACCACTCATATAGGGTGGCACAGTACATTGCACGGCGCACGCGCAGTGCCCCAAGTTGGAAGTAAGAGGACCGACCAACCATCTTTTTCCATCTCCCGGTTCCTAAAATCTATTCCATACACCGGCCCCTGATAGGGGACGTAACAGGGATTAAACTGATAGGAATAGTACTACTTAACACACCACTCATATAGGGTGGCACAGTACATTGCACTGCGCACGCGCAGTGCCCCAAATTGGAAGTAAGAGGACCGACCAACCATCTCTTTCCATCTCCCGGTTCCTAAAATCTATTCCATACACCGGCCCCTGATAGGGGACAAAACAGAGATTAAACTGGTAAGAACAGATTTTTTTAATTTAAAAAAAAGAGGACAGCCTCTGCGGAGCTGGGTATTTTTTGGCCGCGTTACTGAACGCTCATGCACAATGGCTGTAGGCTCATGCGTCCTTTTGCGGAGGTGACAAACCTGGTCAGTCAAACCCAAGGCAACATCATCAACCTCATCCCATATGCGTTTTTACTGGAGCGTGCCCTGCGAAGAGTGCTGGATTAGGCCATAGATGAGCATGAAGAGGAAGAGTTGTGGTCACCATCACCACCAGAAGCAGCCTTGTCGTCGTCGATTGCTGGACCTGCGGCAACGCAGAGAGAGGAGTCTGAAGAAGAGGAGTCAGAGGAGGAAGGTGGCTTTGAGGAGGTGGAAGACCAACCACAGCAGGCGTCCCAGGGGACTTGTTGTCACCTTTCGGGGACCCTTGGTGTTGTACGTGGCTGGGTGGAGGAAGAGACCTTCAATGACGTCAGTGAGGACAAGGAACGGAACATGGCTAGCTTGGTATCCAACCTTGTGCAAATGGGGAGTTTGCGGTTGTGCAAATGGACTGTTTGTGGTTGTTTGCGGTGCGTTAAACGGGGAGTTTGGTCTGTCAGAGTTTGGTCTGTCACTGTGAAGCCGGCGTAACCCTGATCGATACAACATCATACCTGATCGTATACACACACTGGATGTTTTAAAGCACGTTATTCCAAACAATTTAGGAATGTTAGGTGATTTATGCCCTTTATGGATTAAAACCCGACTCTGCGTCAACTACATAATTTTCCATGGGAGTTTTGCCATGGATCCCCCTCCGGCATGCCACAGTCTAGGTGTTAGTCCCCTTGAAATAACTTTTCCATCACTATTGTGGCCAGAAAGAGTCCCTGTGGGTTTTAAAATTTGCCTGCCTATTGAAGTCTATGGCGGTTGGCCCGTTCTTGAAGATTTGCGGAAATTCGCGTTCGCCGTTCGCGAACGGAAAATTTTATGTTCGCAACATCTCTATATGTAATATTGTGCATTGTTGCAAGGATACAAGTATTTGCATAAGCTAGAGGAGAAAGTATTTTGTGTAATCTTTAGTTTTCCAATAATTTGGCCTAAAGATACAAACCCAACATAATTTGCTTCCTGGTATAACAAGATTATGCTTTTCGACATTCAGCAAAATGGCACTATTTATTTTAATTTACTTCATCCAATGCCTAGAAGCCTACCTGACTCATCTCCTGGATATTCTGCAGTAAGAATTAAGCATTGTTCCTTCTTTTTTCTAACCTCACAAATATCATTTGTATTTCTGTTGTTTAATACTTAATTATCATATATATGCTATAATAAAATAAATGACACAATGGGGCTGTGCTTAAAATAACTGTTTACGTATGATAATTATGATATATGGAATGCAAGTGCAGAAAGAGATCAATCACTTCTGTAACAAGATACTGTATACGTAAAGAGCCATGGTTCCTAACGTACAGGCAGACAATACTATTACATCACAATGGCTTTCACGTCTCATCTTCAGCTAAGAGAAGAATTTCAATTTGTTTGTGAAAATAATACCTCCATAATTATAGATTTCTGAAGTTAGAATGTGTCATTCGTACAGCAAATGACAGACGTGGAGCTTTACTTCTTGCCTTCAGCTATTGCAAAGCGCCTCAGTTGCTGAACAATGCCTTTTGAGAATAGAGTGGAAAACACGAGGCCAATTACATTAGGCAAATTTACATGAAGTACTCTGCCCTCTCTTTAAAAAGAGGTTGCATTATAAATTATAGATGTCACCTCATAATTCAGTGATGAGCGTAAAAGCAAAGAAATGACTAAATAACCAAAAATATTTATACATTAAAGGATAACTGTCATACTTTTTTTTTTTTTTTGCTAAAGTGTAGGGCAAGTGATAGGTAACAATTTTGCAGTAGACTTTATTTAGCCAAAACGTTTATTTTTGGTAGAAAACTGGGGCTGAAATGGCCCTTAGCAGCACTCTTCAAAAGACCGTTGCTAAGGGCCATCCATCCATTAGAAAAGACGGGCTGTGCCAACGCTGTGCTTCTGAAGCGTGCTTCCCTGGGAGACAGAAGGCTGGGCACAGGAGTCTTAGGAGTTAAAATTACATTTATATTCCCCCTTTCTATGCAATCTAATGCTCCGTAACATTCACTGACCTGCGATCCCTGTGATAATAATTCATGTAGCAGCCGCCGGAAGTAGAAGCACTGTGCGCAGTGAGCCGGCGGCTGCTTCATGAATTATTATCACAGGGGTCGCAGGTCAGTGATTGTAACGGAGCATAACAGTGCCATCCACAGGTACCCTCCCTATAACACTGCCATCCACCACAGATCCCCCTCCCATAACAGTGCCATCCACCACAGATACCCCTCCCCATAACAGTGCCATCCACCACAGATCCCCCTCCCCATTACAGTGCCATCCACCACAGAACCCCCTCCCTTTAACAGTGCCATCCACAGATCCCCCTCCCCGCTGCTCATAGGAAGTGTACAACTGTACATTAACATTTTAAACTGTAATCCATCCATATCCTGCAAGTGCAACTTTAACTTTATGAATCAGATTCAGCGCTCATCTCTAGTCTTACTCAGTCTCAGGCTCAGCTAGTCAGCTCCAGTAACAGGAAGTGCGGGCGCCTGCGCCACCTAGTGGGAGGAGCAGGCACCTGATCAGTGACTGCCTGCTGTTACCGGAGCTGCAGTAAAATCTAGTGAGAGATGAGCGGGCGGCTGCGGCTGAATTCAAGTTAAAAGTTAAGTCTGCAGGACAGGCGCCAGGCGGATTAGGATTACAGTTTTTTAGAGTTAAAGCGGCGGGGCCAGTGTAGCGCAGGAGAGACAGAGCGCCGGCCGGTCCTGCCAGCATAACATTCGGTGCACTGGTCAAAACAGCCGGGGCTCAAGCCCCGAATGTTTTGACCTAACGACGCCAATGGTGAGTACTATGGTTTTTTTTATTTAACAGAGGGCATTTCTACCATGGTGGGGTACAGAGGGTATTTCTACCATGGAGGGGGCACAGAGGGCAAAATTACTACAAAGGGGGCACAGAGGGCATTATTACTACTACAAAGGGGGCACAGAGGGCATTATTACTACTACAAAGGGGGCACAGAGGGAATTATTACTACAAAGGGGGCACAGAGTGCATTACTATTACAAAGGGGGCACAGAGGGCCTTACTACTACAAAGGGGGCACAGAGGGCAATACTACTACAAAGGGCATTACTAGTATTAGGGGGGCACAATGGGCATTACTACTATAAATGGAATACAATGGGCATTATAATTATGAAGTGGGCACAATGGGCATTACTACTGTGAAGGAGGCACAGTGAGCATTACTACTATGAAGATGTACAATGGGCATTACTACTATGAAGGGAGCACAGATTGCATTACTACTGTGAAGGGGGCACAGAGAGCATTACTCTTGTAAAGTAGTGGGCATAACTGTTATGGGGCACTAAGTGGGCATTATTACTCTGAAGGGGCACAGAGAGGGCATTACAACTGTGAAGGGAGCACAGATAGGGCATTACTACTTTGAAATGGGCACAGAGAGGGCATAACTACTCTGAGGGAGGCACAAAGAGGGCATTACAACTGTGAAGGGGGCACATGAAGGGATAAGTACTTTAAAGGGGCACAATGTGGGCATAACTACTGTGAAAGTTGTACAGTGAAGGCTTAACTACCTTGAATGTGCACAATATTGGCATAACTACCATGAGAGGGCACATATCTGGACAAAACTACTGTAAAGGTTGTACAATGAGGGCAATACTACTGTAAGGGGGTACAATTTTTTTTAAAGTATTGGTAGGGGGTGCCAGAGAAGGGCACCCTAGGCACGCCACTGCAATGATATACTGTATGGTCGCTGGGGAAGTGTCCCTACATCTCACCATTAGTTCAGGAGGTGGTGCTGAAAAAATATAGAATGAGAAACTCCCCAATGATAACTAAAATAAATAAAACTAAGACTAGGGTAATGGTAACTGATTACCAGAAAAATTTACTTTAACTGGAATGTTAAAAAAAAAAAAAAAAATTTCAAACTACAAACATAAGCTTTTTGTGCCTGGTATTACTTTTACCTGACCTTAAAGAGGTTGTCCGGGTTCTGATATTGATGGCTTATCCTCAGGATAGGTCATCAATATCAGATCAGTGGGCTTCCAACTCTCAGCACCCAGGGAAACTAGACATCCCCTTTAAATGGTATGCTTTTTGTAACTGCCCCCCATGTTACCAACATTGGCTGCTTACCACATTGTCTTCTGCCTACATCCGACTATTTACAACCTTTTTCATCCTTCTTCAGACTCATGGCTTGGTGATATTTATTCTACTCCTGGTACATTTTAAGGCTTTTGGGCAAGCCAGTATCTTTTAATATATAACAATGGCTATAAATAACAAAAATAAGTAGAAGATAACTTTGCAGCATTTTTCCCACACCTGTCCAAAACTTTTGCACAGTACTGTATAGATAGATAGATAGATAGATAGATAGATAGATAGATAGATAGATAGATAGATGCACTTACATACATTAGAAGGTAAGTAATGTAATTTGGTTGATTAGATATGCACATTCATCTCACATCTAAAGGCCAATTAGTTTGCAGCTAACGATAAGCTCAATCAGTTTTACTTCAATATGTAGACAATTGGAGATTCATGTCAGAGGTTAACCTAGTCCTGCATCAGCAACAAAAATTTATCACAATTTAATATGTGTTAATGGTGCTTTTGGTTTCTAATCTGATTTGTTTCAGATTATTGAACTGTATAATTGAACGATATCATTAAAATCAAAACGTCTTCATTCCTTATTCTGAGATTTGAAGCAATCACTTCCCTTTGCTGTGTATGAAGAATTTCCATCGGAAAATAAAAATATAACACAGACCACATCACGTAATTAACGCTTCACAATCACATTATAATATAATAGAGTTAGAGTTTCAAATCTGGAGGGGTAACAACTGCAATGTGCAGGTTCTCGTCATCTCCCTCTATAATGCATGCAGAGCTCTAGCCGGTAGACATCCACATAACCGTGGGACGTGACATCTCTATGGACATTACCAAAGCTGTACTCTTTACATATGGCCAAGAAAAGGGGCCTGGGGCATGGTTGCCAATAGAAGTATATTGATAAGCAGTATATTATTTGGATAAGACAAACTCAAATATTTTAAAAGGACCTGTCATAAGCTTTTCGGGTATTGATTGGAACTGACTGGAGGCTGTGTGCATTCATTTCAACCATACCCTTTCCATTAGAATTCCCTGTCTTCAGGAAGATGTGTGAGGTATGTAAATGAAATTCCACTACTAAACGTATCTTTCTGAAGAAAGGTATTCTATTGTAAGTATAGGGGCATGGTCAAATTGATTGTATGCAGTCCTAGCCTGGTGTCAATTCCATTCAATATCCAAAAAGCTGAGGACAGCTTCCCTTTTAAAATGCTGACCCCCAGAAATGGCAGAATCGTCTTTGCAATGTATCTTCTCTAAGCTAGTAAGGCAATGGGAGGAATTTTTTATGACAGTAATATTTGAAGTTTTTCTTGGGTCTGCGTTGGTGTACTTTGCACTAAATTTATCAAAAGTCATATTTTTTTTTGTTAAATTTGCCACATCTTTAAACCTAAAACTTTTATATAGAAATGGTACTTTTTTTACTCCATTCCAAATGGGGTAAAATTAGAAAAAGAAAAAAAACGCAATTGCACCATAGTTTTTTGAGTTTCTTTTTTAAAGCATTTCCTATGCTTTAAAACTGAACTGTTACTTTCATTCTATGATACCGCATTTGCATAGTTTTCCTAGTGTTTTCATACAGGAAATACATTTTCTAGCCCCCATACATTTTTAATATTTTCATATATGGAGCTATGTGAAGGCAAATTTTTTGCAGGGCGATCTATAGTTTATATTGGTACCACCTTAAAATGTGTATACATTTTAGGTCACTTTTTAGAGAATACAAAATCTGCTTATGGAGAGTGCCTTAAACAGCATGAGGAGTCATATAGGCCAAGCAACTTATACTTGTATTTTAACCCCTTCAGGACCGAGCCATTTATCACCTTAAAGACCAGGCCATTTTTTGCAAATCTTACATGTGTCACTTTATGTGGTGATAACTTTAAAACGCTTTTGAGTCAAAATATTAAATTTTTATTTAAAAAAAATACCAAATTTACCAAAAATGTTGAAAAAGTCTCAATTTTTTAAATTTAATATTTTGACTCAAATTTACCACTGTAATGAAGTATAATATGTGACGAGAAAACAATCTCAGAATGACTTGGATAAGTAAAAGCGTTTTAAAGTTATCTCTGCTTTCAAAACAGATAGTGATGCCTCCTAAAATAGTTATTACTTTACATTTGCCAAAGGTCTACTTCATGTTTGGATCATTTTGTAAATTACATTTTCCTTTTTTGGGACGTTAGAAGGCTTAGAAGTTTAGAAGCAAATCTAAAACTTTTAAGAAAATTTCCAAAACCCAATTTTTAAGGACCAGTTCAGGTCTGAAGTCACTTTGTGGGGCTTACATAATAGAAACCACCCAAAAATTTACCCATTTTGGAAACTACACCCCTCAAGGTATTTTAAAACTGATTTTACAAACTTTGTTAACCCTTTAGGTGTTCCAAAAGAATTAAAGGAAACTGTAGATGAAATTTCAGAATTTCACTTTTTCGGCAGATTTTCCATTTTAATGAAACATTTTCCGTTAACAAAGCAAGGGTTAACAGCCAAACAAAACTTAATATTTATTACCTTGATTCTGTAGTTTACATAAACTGCTGTACAGGCATATGGCAGGGCGCAGAAGGAAAGGTACGCCATATGGTTTTTGGAGGGCGGATTTCACATTTAAAGGCCCCCTGATGCACCCCTAGAATGGAAACTGCAAGAATGTGACCCCATTTTGGAAACTATGGGATAAGGTGGCAGTTTTGTTGGTACTATTTTAGGGTACATATGATTTTTGGCTGCTCTATATTACACTTTTTGTGAGGCAAGGTGACAAAAAAATGTATGTTTTGGCACTGTTTTTATTTTTTGTTTTTACAATGTTCATCTGACAGGTTAGATCATGTGCTATTTTTATAGAGCAGGTTGTTACAGATGCGAAAAAAACAAATATGACTACTTTTTTTGATTGATTGTTTCAGTTTTACATAATAAAGCATTTTTATTTATTTTTTAATGATTTTTAATGATTTCTCCATATTCTGAAAGCCATCGTTTTTTTTATTCTTTGGGCAACTGTCTTAAGTAGGGGCTAATTTTTTTCGGTAGGAGATGACGGTTTGATTTGTACTATTTTAGGGTGCACATGACTTTTTGATCGCTTGGTAATACACTTTTTGTGATAAAAGGTAAAAAAAATTGCTTTTTACATAGTAACATAGTATATAAGGCCGAAAAAAAGACATTTGTCCATCTAGTTCGGCCTGTTATCCTGCAAGTGGATCCAGAGGAAGGCAAAAAACAACCTGTGAGGTAGAAGCCAAATTTCCCCACTTAAGGAGAAAAAAATTCCTTCCCGACTCCATTCAGGCAATCAGATAACTCCCTGGATCAACGACCCCTCTCTAGTAGCTATAGCCTGTAATATTATTACACTCCAGAAATACATCCAGGCCCCTCTTGAACTCTTTTAGTGAACTCACCATCACTACCTGCTCAGGCAGAGAGTTCCATAGTCTCACTGCTCTTACCGTAAAGAATCCTCTTCTATGTTTGTGTACAAACCTTCTTTCCTACAGACACAGAGGATGTCCCCTTGTCGCAGTCACAGTCCTGGGGATAAATAGATGATGGGAGAGATCTCTGTACCGCCCCTGATATATTTATACATAGTAATTAGATCTCCCCTCAGTCGTCTTTTTTCTAAAGTGAATAACCCTAATTTTGATAATCTTTCAGGGTACTATAGTTGCCCCATTCCAGTTATTACTTTAGTTGCCATCCTCTGGACCCTCTCCAACTCTGCTATGTCTGCCTTGTTCACAGGAGCCCAGAACTGTACACAGTACTCCATGTGTGGTCTGACCAGTGATTTGTAAAGTGATAGGACTATGTTCTCATCACGGGCATATATGCCCCTTTTGATGCAACCAATTATCTTATTGGCCTTGGCAGCAGCTGCCTGACACTGGTTTTTACAGCTTAGTTTGCTGTTCACCAAAATTCCTAGATCCTTTTCCATGTCAGTGTTACAGAGTGTTTTACCATTTAGTATGTAAAGGTGACTTGCATTATTCCTACCCATGTGCATAATCTTACATTTGTCAGTGTTAAACCTCATCTGCCACTTCTCTGCCCAAGCCTCCAATCTATCCAGATCCCTCTGTAGCAGTATACTGGTCCTCTTTCATGTCAATTACTTTACACAGTTTAGTGTCATCTGCTAAAATTTATATTTTACTGTGCAAGCCTTCTACAAGATCATTAATAAATATATTGAAGAGGATAGGGCCCAGTACGGACCCCTGAGGTACTCCACTAGTGACAGCGACGCAATGTGAGTATGTACCATTAATAACCACTCTCTGTTTTATATTACTGAGCCAGTTACTTACCCACATACAGACATTTTCTCCCAGTCCGAGCATTCTCATTTTATATACTAACCTTTTATGCGGTACAGTGTCAAATGCTTTGGAGAAGTTCAGCTATACGACATCTATTGATTCGCCGCTGTCGAGTCTAGAACTTACCTCCTCATAGAAACTGATTAAATTTGTTTGACATGACTGATCCCTCATGAACATAGGGATGCGCACGGATCCTCATGAACATACATGCGCACGGGGTGAATACTAATCAGCGCTTCCATTTTGGAAGCGCTGTTTAGTACCAGAGGACCGGGAAGCGGTGAAGGATCTGTACTCACCACTTCCTGGTCCTCAGCTGTCTGATGTGCTGGGCTGCGCACAGCGTGAGTCGCTCTGTGACCTCACGCTGTGCGCGCTAGCCAACAGCAGGAGGAAGAAGATCGCGGGAGGTGCCGATGAGGAGCGGCGGCGTCCAGGAGCAGGAGAGGTAAGTGTTTTATTTATTTTATCTGATGCTGCTGGGGGCAATCGGGGCGTAATGGCCAAGTTACTGGGGGCTGAGAGGCATAATATGTGGGGGGACTGAGAGACTGAGAGAAATAATATGAGAGGGGACTGAGGCATAAATTGGGGGGAGAGGCATAATGGGGGGCTGAGGTATACATTGGGCTGAGAGGCATAATGAAGGGGGGCTGAGGCATAAATTGGGCTGAGAGGCATAATAAAGGGGAGGGCTAAGGCATAAGTTGGGCTGAGAGGCATAATAGGGCAGGGGGCTGAGGCATAAATTGGGCTGACTCGGCGAGGCAATGGCATAATGGGGGCTGAGAGGCATAATGGGGGCTGAGAATTCCCCTCCGGAGGGGCAAATTATAGAGGGGGTAATATAACTAGGGGTATCAGGGTACATTATTATTCAGGGGTTATATAACTTTTATTTTTGTTTATATTGATAATTATATGAGTGCGGGTCTGTATGTATGTATGTATGCAGAGTGTATTTGTGTATATATACATGTGTGTGTGTATGTGTATATAATATATTTATACATACATACATACGCGCATGCCGTGTGTGTTTATGCTTTAGGGTACACACCCTAATGTAATAGGCTGCGCACGCCTATGCTCATGAAGCCATGCTGACATGGTGTTATTTGCTTATTTTTATTGAGGTACTCCAAGATAGCATCTCTTCAACCTTCAAACTGTTTACCCACGACGGATGTTAAACTTACCTTCCTATAGTTTCCGGGCTCTGTTTTGGACCCTTTTTGAATATTGGCACCACATTTGTTATGCGCCAATCCTGTGGAACACTCCCTGTCAGTATAGAGTCCTTAAATATCAGAAATAAGGGTCTGGCTATGACATTACTTGATTCTCTTAGGATACGGGGGTGTATGCCATCTGGTCCTGGCGATTTGTCTATTTTAATCTTTTTAAGACACCGCTGTACTTCTTCCTGGGTCAGACAGGCCACTTTTAAAGGGCTTCTGTCACCCCCCAACCCCCAATTTTCAGTTTTTGACTTATTATATTTGTTAATGTAAGCAGATTCCATATATGCCCATCTTACCTCGGGCTGTGCAGTAATTACAGTAAAAACCGTACTTTTATCATATGTAAATTTCTTCACTACCAGCAAGTTGGGCGGACTTGCTGGTAGCCACCGCATCCTCTGTTTGAAAAGATGCCCCCTTCTCCACTTGATTGACAGGGCCAGCGAGCTCTCTCCTCCTCTCGCTGGCCCTGCCTGCAGCCTCAAATCCCGCGCCCGCCCCGTACCGGTCGTCATTCGGCGCAGGTGCTCTGAGAGAAGGACGCTTGCTTGGCCGCTCCTTCCTCAGTGCACCTGCGCCGATGACGTCAGCCCTACACCCGGAAGAGAGGTCTTCTCTTCCGGGTGTAGGGCTGACGTCATTGTGCAGGCGCACTGAGGAAGGAGTGGTTGTCCTTCTCTCAGAGCGCCTGCGCCGAATGACTACCGGTACGGCGCAGGCGCGGGATTTGAGGCAGCAGGCAGGGCCAGCGAGAGGAGGAGAGCGCTCGCTGGCCCTGTCAATCAAGTGGAGGAGGGGGCGTTTTTTCAAACAGAGGATGCGGCGGCTACCAGCAAGTCCGCCCAACTTGCTGGTAGTGAAGAAATTTACATATGATAAAAGTACATTTTTTACTGTAATTACTGCACAGCCCGAGGTAAGATGGGCATATATGGAATCTGCTTACATTAACAAATATAATAAGTCAAAAACTGAAAATTGGGGGTTGGGGGTGACAAAAGCCCTTTAATGGAGAATTTACTTTTACATTCTGCCTTTTATCTGACAGTTTATTTTCTTCAGTGAATACAGTGGAGAAAAAAATATTTAATAGCTTTGCTTTCTCCTCATCGCTCTCTGCAACTCCTCCCTCATCACTCTGTAAAGGGCCGACACCTTCAGATTTATACTTTTTACAATTTATATAATTAAAGAACATTTTAGGGTTGTTTTTGCTTTCTTTGGCAATTAATCTCTCGGTCTCTAGTTTGGCCGCTTTTATGTGTATTTACATATTCTATTTTGTTCCTTATAGTTTTTCAGTGCTTCCTCACTACCCTCCTGTTTTAGTGATTAAATGCTTTATTTTTGTCATTTATTGCTTTCTTTACAGTTCTATTTATCCACATTGGTTTCTTCTTGTTCCTTAACCTTTTATTCCCATAAGATATTTACCACTCACAATTAGATTTTAGGATGCTTTTAAAAATATCCCATTTTGTGGCTGTATTTTTATTTTTATGGACTTTGTCCCAGTTAGTTAGGCCTATGGCCTCTCTTAGTTGGCTAAATTGAGCTTTTTTGAAGTTTGGTATTTTTGTTCCTTACTGAAGAAACACTCTTTTGAATGATAATTGGAAGGTTATTACTTTATGGTCACTATTTCCCAGGTGTCCCCCAACCTGCACATCTGTTGTTCGGTTAGGTCTATTGATTAATACTAAGTCTAGTATGGCAGTCCCTCTAGTCGGGTCCTGAACCAGTTGGGAAAGGTAATTGTCTTTGGTTATTGCCAAGAACCTGTTTCCTTTATGAGATGTACAGGTTTCAGTTTCCCAGTCTATATGTGGGTAGTTGAAGTCCCCCATAATAACGACCTCATTATGATTTTCCGCCTCGTCTATCTTGTTTAATAGTAGATTTTTTGTGGACTCTGGTATATTAGGTGGTTTATAATAAACTCCTATTGACACCGTTTTTTTCATTTTTTTTTTTACGGTGTTCACCTGAGGGGTTAGATTATGTTATATTTTTATACAGCAGGTGGTTACGGACGAGACAATACCTAATATGTATACTTTTTTTTATTTATTTAAGTTTTACACACTAAATTGATTTTTGAAACAAAAAAATCATGATTTAGTGTCTCCATATTCTGAGAGCCATATTTTTTTTATTTTTTTGGGTGATTGTCTTACTTAGGGTATCATTTTTTGCAGGATAAGATGACAATTTGATTGGTACTATTTTGGGGTGCATATTACTTTTTTATCACTTTGTATTACACTTTTTGTGATGTAAGGTGACAAAAAATGGCTTTTTTACACCGTTTTTATAATTTTTTATTTTACAGTGTTCACCTGAGGGGTTAGATCATGTGATATTTTTATACAGCAGGTCATTACGGACGTGGTGATACCTAAAATCTATACTTTTTTTATTTATTTAAGTTTTACACAATAAAAGAATTTTTGAAACAAAAAAATCATGTTTTAGTGTCTCACCATATTCAGAGAGCCATAGCTTTTTTATTTTTTGCCTGATTGTTTTATGTAGGGGCTAATTTTTTGCGGGATGCGGTGATGGTTTGATTGGTACTATTTTGGGGGTCATACAGCTTTTTGATCGTTTGGTGTTGCACTTTTTGTGATGTAAGGTGACAAAAAAAAATTGCTGTTTTAGCTCAGTTTTTATTATTTTTTTTCTACGGAGTTCAGGTGAGGGGGTGGATCATGTGATATTTTTATAGAACCAGTCGTTACGGACGTGGCAATACTGTCACGAGGGTATCAAGAGCCACGTCTGACTCCGTTATACCCGGGGTCAGGAAGTCGCAGCGGGTGGCTGCGCGCTCTATATCTAAAGATCACGTTGTTTTTTAGTGATCGTTTTCTGTGTTTGCCTTGCTATCCTTTTTGTCTCTCTCAGGGATCCGTAGCTTCTCCTCCTCAGCTGTTTCTTGTCTGCCACTCCCTACCTCCTTATATTCTCCCCTCACACTTCTCTAGTTGCCAGTTATAGAGCTTCCTGCCTGGACATCTATACTGACCCACTGGAGTGGTGAATCCTGTTTGTCGTTCCTGAGTGCTACCCTCCGGATCCCTGTTGGGCTTATTGTTGTCTCCTGTTGTCGCCCACCTGGGAATACATGTTGAGTCTGTGTTGTCTGTCCTCCCCCTGGTGTTTTCCCTTAGAGTTAGTGGTGCGGACTAGTGTTCCCATCGCCCTGTTCACTACCTAGGGCTCAGCTCAGGGAAAGCCAGGGCTTTAGGCACGTGATCGGCGTACGGGTGAGGAACCCGTCTAGGGACGTCAGGGCAGCCAGGTGCCAGCCGCCAGGTGAGTCAGGGGTCACCATCTTCCCTCTCACTTGGGCAGGGCCTTCCTCGTTCCCTCCCTCTGTGTCACGTATGTGATAGCCACGCCGACCGTGATAAATACCCAATATGTCAGTTTTTTTATTTATTTTTCACCGATGCCAGAGTATGCAGCAGTGGCCTGGCTGTCAGTGACTACCGGGTCCGTGCCACTGATCGGACGGGCAGAGCTCCTGCTCCTGTACATGTACAGCAAATAATGGCAAAAAAAGAGAGAAAGGCGCTCATAGGGTAAGTAAGTCAAATAACAGTGCCCTCACACAGGAGAGGTGGTTTGCTCAACTATTTGGATTGCACCAAATTAAGCGCAAACCACAATGAAGGCCAGATTAAGATAGTTAATGGTTGGTGCAGCCGGACTTGTCCGATAACCTTAGGCGGGAGCCAAACCGCCGGTCAGGTGAACAATAGTACTGGAGATACGCTAGACCATAGGAGTCAAGCAAACGTGTGGACAACACAGGGCGCAATATCACAACCAGGTGTCAAATAGATTTAGATTTATTCAAAGACAATGCCTTTCGGGGTACATTAGACCCCTTTATCAAGTCTAAAAGAAGATAAATATAATATACAGTGGATATAAAAAGTCTACACACCCCTGTTAAAATGTCAGGTTTATGTGATGTAAAAAAATGAGACAAAGATAAATCATTTCAGAACTTTTTCCACCTTTAATGTGACCTATAAACTGTACAACTCAATTGAAAAACAAACTGAAATCTTTTAGGTAGATGGAAGAAAAAATATAAAAATAAAATAATATGGTTGCATAAGTGGGCACACCCTATTATAACTGGGGATGTAGCTGTGTTCAAAATCATGTTAAATAGGAGTCAGCATACACCTGCCATTATTTAAAGTGCCTCTGATTAACCCCTAATAAAGTTCAGCTGCTCTAGTTGGTCTTTCCTGAAATTTTCTTAGTCGCTTCCTATAGCAAAATTTGAGTTCAAAACTTTAGTGAGGCTGCGTTCACACTTCAGTTATTTGGTCAGTTATTTTGATCAGTTATTGTGAGCCAAAACCAGTAGTGAAGCCTTCACAGAGATCAGGTGTAATTATTTAATCTGCACCTGTTCTGTGTTTTTGACCCACACCTGGTTTTGGCTCACAATAACTGATGGAAATAACTGATCACATAACTGAAGTGTGAACGCAGCCTGAGTGGTATAAAAATACAAAAAAGTAGCATTTTGCTACTTTTTGAAGCCATAATTTTGGAGTGCAGGACTTAATAGTTTCTCCGCAAAGACTTTAGCATTCAGTTTATAATATGGTTACTCTAAATGTAACTGTATAATATTTGAGGGGGAGCTAATGAATTTAACATTTGTGCGAGTTTTATAAATTTGCAATGTGATAATAATTCTTTTTCCATTCTTCCTGTGTGTAGGAAGTTGAACTTTTTTTTTTACTTACACCTTGAGCTTTGCCTCTGCTCTTCCTTTAACTACATTAATTGGTCCCATTGTTTCTTGGCTTATTTATGAGCACAAAGCAATAATTTATGATTGACAGGTTTTTTTACTACCTAAGAAGAGCTACTTTATCATTCAGGAGATGCATATAAATCATTTTTCTTGTTCTATACTGCATTTA
This sequence comes from Bufo bufo, assembly GCF_905171765.1. NCBI lineage: Eukaryota > Metazoa > Chordata > Amphibia > Anura > Bufonidae > Bufo > Bufo bufo. The sequence continues at coordinate 165,101,165 of NC_053393.1, forward strand.
ATTTCAAGGTAGAACTATTCAAGAATAATTTTTCTTAGGTTATGACCATGTGGGGTGGGAAATTCCACCACAGATTTTGCTGTATATTTGCCAGAGGCAGAACTACTGCTATAGCTGCCACAGTGCCTGGGCCTCACCTGTCAGCACACACAGTAATAACTATTGTGTATGTGCTGGCAGGCGAGGCTTGGGACATAATGGATGACAGACACAGCAGCCAGTCAGTCATCCATGTGGTCCTGGGCTTCATTTCCTGGTGGCCTGTGCTCTCTACAGCAGGCACAATCCAGTTACTATAAATCATTGTGCCTGCTGGGCTGAGTAGGGGAGTGCATGGGATGAGGGTCATTCCCTGAACCGTGCCGGGTTCATATCACCATTAAGCTTTCCGTTCTTCTGATCCATCAGAAGAACAGAAAAACAAAAGAACGGATCCTGTATTTTAAGCATCCGTTATGCACAGTGATGCACATTTTGTATCTGTTTTAGCCTTTTTCGTCTGAGATCCGTTATTATAGATGGAAAAAAAAAATACTTTGAGTAGAACTTTTTTTCCGTTTAAAATAATGGATCTCAGATGGAAATGGCTAAGACAGATGTACAATGTACATAACTGAACATGATGGATGCTTAAAATACAGGATCAATTTTTTCGTTTTTCTGATGATCACTGTGATGTCACAGCCCTATAAAAAGCCTCATCCTGCCCGGTCTCCACTATTTTACTATGAACTTAGTGCAGGGATAGATGTGAGAGGCGCTAGGGACAGTGATTAAGAAAGCCTTTATTTGTAAAAACTTACTTTAGAACAGTTCAGGGACAGCACAAGGATAGTGTAGGGAGATAATAGAGAGATCATAGGGAGAGGAGAGCATATAGATTGTGCAGGGGCCAATAGAACGGTGTCCCCCATGGTTAATAGATAAGCAATTCTATTACACCTTGCTGCACTAATTGGGGTGAAAAAGCTGTCTGGGGTTAAAAGCGGTTTAATACTACTGCTATTGTGGTGTCCACATCGTTTTAAACATACGTAATTTTAATTCTGTAACTGGGGTGAAATAGCGCTCTAAATTTTTTTCACGTATTTGGTTTTACACCTTGTGATATTTATAGATAAGGCATTCCATTAGGCCTTGATTCTGTAATTGTGGTAAAATAGCGCAATCGTTTTACAAGTATTTGGTTTTACACCTTGTGTTAAACATAAGTAATCGCATAGGCCTTGATTCTGTAATTGGGGTGAAATAGCACTCTATTTTTTCATGTATTTGGTTTTGCACCTTGTGTTATAGATAAGGAATTCCACCATTAGGCCTTGATTATGTAATTGGGGTGAAATAGCATTCTAATACTACTGATTTTGGGGTGTTAACATTGTTTTGTGTATAAGTAATTCCATTACTAGTGATGAGCGCGAGGTGCCATATTCGATTTTGCAATATTTTGCGAATATTCGATTGAATATTCGTTTTATATTTGTCAAAATCGAATATTCGTCATTATTCTATTTATCGCAAATAATATCCGATTTAATTATTCGCGTATTGCGATTTTCTTTTAACTGTATAAGGCAACTTTCCTATTGGTTGGCTAATGGCTATGGCGCTATGTCTATGTGTATTATACGAATGTTTGCTATATTGCTATAACTTCGTATTTTAGAATATTACGAATAAACAAAGTTAGAGCAATATAGAGAATATTCGTAAAATACACAAATAGACTGTAGTTTAGCTAATAGTATTTTTTTTATAGTCTAATTTTTTTTCTCTTCTGAACTTCAGATTTGGGAAAAATTCACACTATTAAAAAAAATACTATAGCACTATATTAGCTAAATTGCAGTCTATATGTGTATTTTACGAATATTCGCTATATTGCTATATATTCTTGGTTTAGAATATGACGAATATGACGAATATTCTAAAATACGAAGTTATAGCAATATATTGAATATATTCATTATTTTGAATAATCGTCTTTTTTTTCGATGTGTACTGTTATTTCACTTCGGCATACTGCTCCCCGACAAGCGTCCCAGTCACCATGGGAACGGCTGTGGGTTAGAATATACCATTGGATCTGAGTTTTCCCTGCGATCGTGAAAACTCAGATCCGATGGTATATTCTAACCCACAGTTGTTCCCAGGGTGACAGGGACGCTTGTCGGGGAGGAGTATGCCGAACAACTGTACTGGTTGAAAAAAAAATGAATATTCTAAATAACGATTTTTTTTTCTTCGAATATTCGCTATATAGAAATAAGTAGGGTGGAATCAATCTTTATATTCAAATTCCCGATTTTTACCCAAAGATCGGGAACGTTATGAATGATCGCGTGAGGACGCGATAGTATGACGTAATCGTGTCACATGACCTGGTTTCGGTTTAGCTTTGGTTACTAGTGGATTGGCAGTCTTCCGAAAATAAAATCGTAAAGATAAAATGGTGCAAAAAAACTTTAAAGAGGATGAAGAAGAAGTTATTCTCACTGTAAGTAATATTGTATTACAGTACTGTATTTTATTACATATTGCATGTATGTCAGAACAATATTTTGCAACACTCGAACAACGTATAAATTATTCATATGTAGATCGACTGTTGCAAAATATTCGTGTATGCCAAAAAGAACTACATTGATGCGTGTTTTTTTTTTGTTTGTTTTTTCTCCCCCCCCCCCAATAGTCGATATTACAGATTGGTGCACTAAGTATTCTTGTTACTTCGCAGCACTATGTCAGTAGCATGTATGCATGGAAACAGATAAATATCTATCACATGCACATAGCACGTCCGTTTTCCTGCCATGCAATTTATACCACAAACTATATACCATACACACAATATATATAGATTTAATTTTATGTCCATGAGCTTTTTTTGTTGGACCAAAAGTATTTGCTGGTTCATTTAGCGTTACCCAGGGTGCACCACAGGGATGCAAACCAGCAGTATACACAATACCGTACCGTCACTTACTAGACAGGTACATCGCAGCTTAGCTGGCTAATATCTGATTGCTCAGACCTCACACACGAAATACAATACGATCTTATAACGGTAACATTAAATCTAATATTTCCCTTTAAAGGCGTAACTACTTTTTGCGTATTTGTTGAGGATTATTTTTTAATATTTGTATAATAAAACAATGGGGATTATATGCTTTCATCTTTATCCTTCAGCGCTTTCCGGAGCGGGGATATCTGACCCGGAAACACAAAGAAAAAGAACGGATCATAATGTCTGTCCGGACCGAACTGTATTTAAAGCATGGGAAAAGGCACAAGAAGGAAGCCATACAAAAGAAGTTTTGCGACCTGAAGCGCCTTCACCCTGATCTTGTCAACGAATATAGTCAGCGATTATGCCCAGGTACAATGCTTACATGAATTTTGTATCTCTTTCTACAACACTCTGTAATGTATATATTCAGTAATGCAGCTAATGCTGCTAAACAGATGTAGTATGGTTAACACACAACCTCTCAAATTTCTTAACTCATCCCGTAATCTTGAAACAAAAGCCATTTTAAAAAATAGCTTAATGCATTTAATTGCATTAAGTTTACATAACACGTCTCATAAAGCATGTGTGTTAACTCTACTACATCCACATTTCATCCCTTTTCAAATGATTACTTAATACCCGGTGTGACATGTACAAAATCTTCTGGTTACATCATACACCTCTACCTCGCTGAGATTGTATATATATAGTTATACACACAGCGCGGTACTGATGTATGATGTCACCGGATGATTTCATACGTTTCACACACATAAATATATATAGGTCTTTTTGTTTATAGCTACATAAACTGCAAACATCATTTAGTATTCAGGTCAAAGTCCCCGACCATTAAATACTTCCCCCACATAATTTGCATGGGATTCAAGAATATATATATACGTATGTATTTATGTATGTTCCTCAAAAATGCAACAATCGATTTCAATGATTCTTGGTATACACATTCCTTGCTACCTGGAATGAAATCTTGTGGGGGTCTCAGCTCTCTAGGACGTACCGTTCCCGAGATATTACATTTTTTTACCTGCATTAGCCAATACAAGCCTGCCAGCCTTTCACTTAAATCCTAACTGCCAACTGACGGGCGCTGTGGAGTTCACAGTTAAAGGGCCGGTCACCGTGAAACTCACTGTTAAAGGGCCGGTCACCATGAAACTCACTGTTTAAGGGGCGGTCACCGTCAGTCACTGGTAAAGGGGCGGTCACTGTGAAATTCACTGTTAAACGGCCGGCCATTGCTAAAGTCACTGTTATTTAATATAAAATTGCTATGAACAAATACCCAAGCAACGCCGGGTCATTGACTAATATATATATTGTAGGGATTCCCAAATGGTAGCCTTCAGATAAATACACAGCAGCCTTTTTCCAGTGAAAGCTTAAAATAACAAGTGTCCTTTATTGTTGGCACACAAACAATCAACAGGCAGCAGTAATCGGCTTACTCCATCGACACTTAAAGAAAAAACAATCACACAAGTAAGGCACAGTACCGTAAACCCCACAGAGTATCTTGCATTGTCCTCTGTATCCCAGCAGAGACCCTCTGGTCTTTCACTCAGCTCCAAACACAAACACCCAGCCATCCAGAGCTCCACCGTCAGCCAGGTAATCGCCCCCACCTGACCCTGCTGGCTGACTTTTGTAAGCCAGCCAAAACCTGGTCTGGATTGTGGGAATTAGTCACCCGCCAAACTCTATGACTACTCCCAATAACAGCCATCCCGTATTAGCTTTTCACAGCTATGCTGACTACCAAAGTGTCCGTCAGCAACTGCTGCGGACATATGCACTAGTGGCTCCTACTGCACCGAGGCCAGGATCCTCAGTGACACATATCTTCCATCTATTATAGTTCCTTGTGCCTTTCTACAATACATATATATATATATATATATATATATATACACTCACCTCAAGAATTATTAGGAACACCTGTTCTATTTCTCATTAATGCAATTATCTAGTCAACCAATCACATGGCAGTTGCTTCAATGCATTTAGGGGGGTGGTCCTGGTCAAGACAATCTCCTGAACTCCAAACTGAATGTCAGAATGGGAAAGAAAGGTGATTTAAGCAATTTTGAGCGTGGCATGGTTGTTGGTGCCAGACGGGCCGGTCTGAGTATTTCACAATCTGCTCAGTTACTGGGATTTTCACGCACAACCATTTCTAGGGTTTACAAAGAATGGTGTGAAAAGGGAAAAACATCCAGTATGCGGCAGTCCTGTGGGCAAAAATGCCTTGTGGATGCTAGAGGTCAGAGGAGAATGGGCCGACTGATTCAAGCTGATAGAAGAGCAACGTTGACTGAAATAACCACTCGTTACAACCGAGGTATGCAGCAAAGCATTTGTGAAGCAACAACACGCACAACCTTGAGGCGGATGGGCTACAACAGCAGAAGACCCCACCGGGTACCACTCATCTCCACTACAAATAGGGAAAAGAGGCTACAATTTGCACGAGCTCACCAAAATTGGACTGTTGAAGACTGGAAAAATGTTGCCTGGTCTGATGAGTCTCGATTTCTGTTGAGACATTCAAATGGTAGAGTTCCGAATTTGGCGTAAACAGAATGAGAACATGTATCCATCCTCTGATGGCTACTTCCAGCAGGATAATGCACCATGTCACAAAGCTCCAATCATTTCAAATTGGTTTCTTGAACATGACAATGAGTTCACTGTACTAAAATGGCCCCCACAGTCACCAGATCTCAACCCAATAGAGCATCTTTGGGATGTGGTGGAACGGGAGCTTCGTGCCCTGGATGTGCATCCCTCAAATCTCCATCAACTGCAAGATGCTATCCTATCAATATAGGCCAACATTTCTAAAGAATGCTATCAGCACCTTGTGGAATCAATGCCACGTAGAATTAAGGCAGTTCTGAAGGCAAAAGGGGGTCCAACACCGTATTAGTATGGTGTTCCTAATAATTCTTTAGGTGAGTGTATATACACACACACAGTAAATTAACCTCATAAACCACGAATTAACTGCTATATGAAAGGTAAGATTGTAATAGGGGTAAGGTAAGGTTGTAATAGGGGTAAGGGAGTGGAGTAAAATGAGGATTTTATATGACAGACTCCCTTTAACCGCTGAATAGAACAGCGCTAAACTCTGCCTAAATAGCAAATAAAAATCTAGTCAGCTCGCCACCTATCTGCAAGCGACTTTACCCCTTCTTCTAATAATAAAGTGACCGTGACAACAAAATCAACAGAGAGTGAAGACGGACAGCAGATATAAAAAATGTAAAAATGCGCCTGGGAAGCCAGTATAACGACAGCCCAAAAATATAATATACCAACATAATACCATCAAATAACCCCTGTAACGTCATTCTACCTTTTAACTTAGGCCAGTTTTACCCATCTGTAACACTGGTTTTGGCATGTAATATAACCCCATAATGAGGCAAATCCACCGTGTGGATAATCAGAATCCCATGCAGATCCCTCCATATAAGAATTTTTTATTTTATTTATCTTTGTTATGATTTATTTAGTTGATTGTCTAAATTCTTAACATTCTGTGATTACAGGGGTTCCCGTTCCTTCTGTGAGACACAGAAAATCTAAAAAGAAGGTGGTCGCAACGGGTGAGGAGGAACAGTCGGAGGAGCAGGCAGAGGAGGAGCAGCCTGGACCCTCCTCTGATGTAGGACCATCGCAGCCAGGGGATTCCTCTCCCCCACCTCCAGAAGAGGGGGAGAAGGAGGTCTAAACCCCCCACCAGGAGGGTAAATATGTGCACACAGCTATATAATTAAATATCCATACGATGTTTATAAGAAAAAGGGCCTAAAATGATTTAAAATAGCTAAAAGTAGAGAAATAGAAAAATAAATTCAAAGTACAATAACTCTGTAATCTACATTAAAACCATAAAGTATCCAACTAATTCACATTAAACATTACATAACTAGAACAAAGTAATTCTGTGCTCTCATTAAGAAATACAAAATAAGAGTTGTGGCGGCTTGATACCTTTTAATGGCCAAAAAATAATAATTACTATGTCCCATAGCGAGCTTCCAAGAACTCACCAGTCCCTTCATCTGTCGTATATACAATAAGAAGGGAGACATGGCGGAATGAATGGGCATTTGAAATATAAGATACAAACATATCAAAGACCATCATAATAAGTCCGTTATTATCTTATAGATAAGGGGCTGAGTACGTATTATTGTCTTTAAATTGATGGCATCTCCGATACCTGGTGCCACGACTATGTCTATAGAAGACTATTTAGATCTTGTAGTGTGTCCAAAATCCCTGTTAAAAATTAAATCCAGTCTTCGAAGTGTCAAGTATTGTTTTCAATTTGCATTCAAAAAATCTTATAGCTCTTTTGTATTAGAAGTTATATTTTAAGATGAGAACTTTCATGTGTTATTCATATTGACCATGGCCAACAGAAATGCTTAGCAACACAAAAAGTGTAGATTCTTCTTTCATCTCAAAGAAACCAACTAAATACTATTATACTCTACTAAACTTTCATTAATTATCCCACTAAATAACATTATACTATATTGAACTATCACTAAATAAGTAATTATATAATTTTCATAAATGTTATAAAAAAAATTATTGTTCTGTAAATGGACAGTACTGTAACAAAAACTCCACACAAACCACTAACTGCCTTCATCTTAATTAAAAGTCATTGTATTTTTTTTTTATCCTAACAGTTGTTCGAAAACTAAAAAGAAAGCTCCAGGAACATCAGCAAGCTGAAGCTAAAGAAACGCTGGCTATAAAAGCCCAACAACAAAAAAATCCGGCTACTTCAAGCCAGGTTACAGCAGCATCAGCGTCAGCTGGATACTGAATTCAGGAAGCTGGAGGAGCTCCAAAGTTTGCCTTAGAGGCCTTATTTTTACATTTTACATACTTTTTTTTGTTAATAAATATTTTATTATGTTTAATCGTTTCCTTTCGTATGTTTGATATTGTTATTTAATACATAAACTAGCTGTTGACCAGCGTTGTTCGGGTATTTATTTCTTGCAAATTTATATTAAATAACAGTGACTTTAGCAATAGCCGGCCGTTTAACAGTGACTTTCATAGTGACCGCCCCTTTAACAGTGACTTTCACGGTGACCGGCCCTTTAACTGTGAACTCCACAGCACCCGTCAGTTGGCAGTTAGGATTTAAGTGAAAGGCTAGAGGCAGGCTTGTATTGGCTACTGCAGGTGATATTTTGGGAATATCTCGGGAACTGTAAGTCCTAGAGAGCTGATACCCCCACAAGATTTCTTTCCAGGTAGCAAGGGATGTGTATACTAAGTTTCATTGAATTTGATGGTTGCGTTTTTGAGTTTTCGCGGAACATACACACATACATACATACATACATACCTACATACACACACACATCCTTTTTAATATATATATATTTAAAGTTATCAGGTTCCAGAAAGGCCCCTTGAGTCCTAATGCAAAGTCATACGGATCAGGACAGACAGCAGCAGCAGGTTAAGGTAACAGTGGAGGGTACGGTCTACACTAAACTCAATAGGATCAGGACAGATAGAAATTACACAATGGATCCTGTCCATATGGAGCATGCATAAGGCCTCTATCACGTGGTCATTATTTTGCATCAGGATTTGCTCATGATTTAGAAGCCAAAAAGAGGAGTGGGTACAAAACGTAGAAGCTATGCAAATATTCCCATCACATGTCATTATATCACATTTTTTGCCTTAGCAATACTGATCAGTTACTGACCAAATACTGACTGTGTGAAGGTGGATGCTCAAAAGACATAATCAGTTTTTTGGGGGTTGTTCTTGTGAAGATGAAGGGAAAAATAAACAGTGATGTCAACACAAACTTACTGCTGAAACCCTCTCCACTCTTTCATGGGCCACTACTTGTATGAGTGTGTAACAGAATAGGTTTTGTAGAAATCTATTTGGAATCAGCAGATGGTGTAAAAGGAGTGCACTCTTTCACTCTATAGTAGAATCTTGGGCCACTGCATGGTTAAGTACATTATACCTGATGCTAACATTGACCTGTAAGGCTGAGTTCACACTTCACCTGCCTGTCATACTGACGCACAGTAACTGTTTCACTACCACAGCGGACTAATTATACATGTTTCTGCAATGCACAGTGATGTACACTGATATACACGTTTCTGCAGCCAGGAAATAGCTGATTTTTAACACGCTTCGTGGCGAAATAATTCGGTTTGAATAGAATTTCTTGGGAAAGTTCAGCGAATCGTCCAAATCAAGTTTTTGAAAACTTCACTCATCTCTAATGATTTTCTTATGTTATAAATTTTGCACTGTCCCCATGCAATAATAACTTTTGACTGTATTGTGCAAGTCAGCACGGTTATGGCAACACTGATTTTTATATTTTACCACTTTTACACAATAAATTCATTCTTTTAAAAATAGTTTTCGTGTTTCTGTATTCTTTTTTATTTTTCCAAAGGAAAGCTGCATGAGGGCTGTTTTTACAGAATGAGCTTTAGTTTTTATCAGTACTCTAGTATATTTATGACAATACTGATTGATTTTTTTAAAAATTATGCCCATCTCCAAACAGGATATGTATTAGTTTTATGGCATGAGTTGTTATGGATGTGGCAATACTAAATATGTTTAGTTTTTTATTGTTCCTTTTACATAATAAATATTTTTTTTTATATGATTAGGGCTATTTTATTTATTCTTCTCTATATATTTTTTCTCTAACCGCCAGAAGTCTACAGCAAATGGCAATTTTCATTTATATACTTATTAATGTATTGTGATTGTCCATATTGCCTCCTTTATTAGCTTGTTTCATTTTTCAATTTCATTTTAGACTGCTCATTCCCAGGATTTTTGACCACCCTGCAATCCAGCAGAGGTGGTAGTGCTTGCACACTATAGGAAAAAGCGCCAGCCTCTCTGGTGGCTGGGACTGTAGGAGCATACATAGGCATGCATGCACAGCAGCTCCTGTCCAAGCAAACTAATATTTCTGCTGCAACAGTGGTGGTAACCAGTGGATACTAGCAGTGTAAAATGCAATGGAAAAATGAATCAATGCAGCAAAGGAAGCAATATGGACAATCACAATACAAAAGTAAGTGCCTTATATTAACTTTGTCTACATGAAAAATACAATTTGCTGAAGTGAGACAACTCCTTTAAACCCTCCCGCCCGTGACATAATTATACATCATGAAGCAGGAAGGGGTTACAACGCATATAACTTAATGGGATATTGCCATTTAAAAATGGTATGGGACCCACTGATTCCCAAGACAAAGGGCTTTTATTTTGCATGTCCACAGGATATATCATAAATGTCTGATAGATGCCTGTCCCACCTCTTAGGCCTACATCTTTCTGTAGAACGGAAACCCCTTAGTTCTTTCCCATCTCAAAGCAATCGCCAAAGAGGTTAGGAATAAGAAAACAGCCAGGCAGGTTGTTTTTGCCTCTCACAACTTACTGGAACAGTGTAGCATGCTGTGTTAAGCTATTTTTCTAACTCCTATTCACTTGTATAGGAATTAGAGAGAGTTCAGAGAAGAGCTACTAAACTAGTACATGGATTGCAGGATAAAACTTACCAGGAAAGGTTAAAGGACCTTAACATGTATAGCTTGGAAGAAAGAAGAGACAGAGGGGATATGATAGAAACTTTTAAATACATAAAGGGAATCAACTCGGTAAAGGAAGAGAGCATATTTAAAAGAAGAAAAACTACCACAAGAGGACACAGTTTTAAATTAGAGGGGCAAAGGTTCAAAAGTAATATAAGGAAGTATTACTTTACTGAGAGAGTAGTGGATGCATGGAATAGCCTTCCTGCAGAAGTGGTAGCTGCAAATACAGTGAAGGGGTTTAAGCATGCATGGGATAGGCATAAGGCTATCCTTCATATAAGATAGGGCCAGGGACTATTCATAGGATTCAGATATATTGGGCAGACTAGATGGGCCAAATGGTTCTTATCTGCCGACACATTCCATGTTTCTATGTAATTACAGAAAAACTGAAGTACAGCCCCACTCTGATGTTTCTGTATTCCCATCCACCTCTGTCCACAGTATTCAGGCTGGGCGAGGTTAGGAAGGTCTCTTTCTTGAGGTAGGTATGGGACAAAAGGTGGGGGATGCATCTATCAGGTATTTATGGTATTTTCTGTGGATTTGCCTTAACCGCTTCCCTCTAAGTGATGTACTATTACATCATGGCAGGAAGGTCGCTACAGCTCTGTGCTGTATTAGCACATCATCAAAATGGCATGGGCTTGGGAGCTGGACTCGCGTCATTACGTGCCCTATGTATTATACTGCAGGCAACCGGCTCTCACAGCCAGGTTTGGAGATAACTCTGATTCTGATAGTTTAACCTTTCAGATGCCACTGTCAATAGTGATTGCAGCATTTCAGAAGTCAGTTGATAGGCACTCCGTGAATGCTTTCATCATTTGCACTCCAGATCTATTACCTACTTTGCATAAATGATAATACAATATCTATAGGTAAGTAAACGTAAAATGGTACAGACAGAGCATGATAATACTGCCAGATGGAAATACACTCGGCGACAAATATTTACTAGTTTCTTTTCACAGTTGTAGAATAACAGGAAAAGCTGGCACGTAAAAGATTTTACAGACATTTTTCCTTACTATCTTGTGATGTGATTCAAGAAAAAACCCATCATCTTATTATCAATATTTACAGCTTACACTAGACACCAATAATACTGTAAGACACATTTCTGGTGCTCAGAAGTGGTACAAGGGTCTCCAGCAGTGAAATGGTTACAGACACCATTTACCAATAACAGATTAAGAAAATAAAAAATGAAGACACAGGAGGTTAGAGATAAAATGAAGGAGCAGATTTATTGCAGGTTTATAGCTAAAATCCTCCATAGAAGTGTTTGTAAATGGTATGAAAAATACTTTATCACAGTAATAAGGATATAGATAAAGGTCACATGCAAATTTGACATTTTCCAATCAAATCGTTTTTCTCCCGTCAGAAGGAATACATTCTGTTACAATGCTGAGGGATTTTTCATCTAACTGGAAAAAAAACTGTGTCACTAGTACTAAATGCATTGAACTAGATTTAATAGTGTAACACGGAGGTTGGGGGCAAGGAAAGGAAGCAATTAAATATTTTCAAAGCAAAGTAGAATTTTAATGTAAATGCTACAATAATAAGAGTGAGGATGATGAGTGCAATTAGTTCATGAAACAATTAGATTAAAAATTATATAATCTCACAATAATCTCAAGTATGACATACACTGTTTTTTGTAGTGCACTTTTCACTAATTGGTTTAGATCTGTTCTACTGGTATGTGGGGTACTAGACTAAATGACATTAAAGGGGTTTATGTTGTCCAGAATAGGCCATCCCTAGCTGACCCATGCACTTCGAGCTAATTAGCATTTCGGGTGTAACTCCATAGTCATAAATTGGCACCGAAAATACTGTCACGGCGGAGAGTGGGGGAAACCCACCGTACAATATCAGTCGCTGCTACGCCGGATAGCAGGGAACAGGTCACCTCCAAACAAGGCCCACACCATAACAACATACACCAGGTGGGAGAGGGAAAACAGAAACACGCCGGAGGGGACACACAGACAGAGCAAGGGAAACAATGTAACAAATAAGGGTGGCTCACACAGACTAAAACATACAGCCAGGGAGCAGAGCTCCTACACAGACTGCCAAGCAGAATCAAACTGCCAACATATAGGGAGGCCTGAGGTCTCACCCACCACACCTAACAAACACACCTTAACCCCGTGCACACCAGGATGGGAAGGGACACACAACTTAAAGAGGAAATGTGTCAAAACATGCAAAAACAACATGTTGCCACCAGCAACAAGCATGCACGGCAAAAGTGTCATGGTCCACAATACCAGACCATGACACGGCCGTGACACTACCTCCCCTCAAAGCCCTCCCCCCCAAAAAATGGGGAATTAAAAAAAAAGTGCAAATACTGTGTCAGCACATCCCTCAAAACTGCCGCCAGCATGCCAGGACCACCAACTAGGTCCCTGGTAGCCAGCCAACAAGCAGTAAGGAGAAAGGATACTGAACACAGCGTCCATCTCGGACACAGTTCACACTCTGGGCGGCAAGCAGCAAGCATTCCCAACCAGCACACAGCCAGTACACCAAAGGAATGCTGCCAGCAACCAGCCCAAGAGCAAGGAACTACTGAGAACGGAACGAGGGGACACACCAACACGGACAACGGTTAGCAAGGTGGCGGGGAAAAAGCCACCAACCGCGCCGTTAACGGTGAACCCCATGACGCTCTCCCTCCGGAGAACGCGCATGTATGCCGAAAACAGCAGGCAATACATGCTGCACCCTCTTTCAAAGGAAACAAGACTGCGGAGCCTTTATTTGTTTTAATGTCACGGGCGGGGAGTGGGGGAAACCCCCCACCGTACAATATCAGTCGCTGCTACGCCGGATAGCAGGGAACAGGGAGCAGGTCCCCTCCAAACAAGGCCCACACCATAACAACATACACCAGGTGGGAAAGGGAAAACAGAAACACGCCGGAGGGGACACACAGACAGAGCAAGGGAAACAATATAACGAATAAGGGTGGCTCACACAGACTAAAACATACAGCCAGGGAGCAGAGCTCCTACACAGACTGCCAAGCAGAATCAAACTGACCTCAGGTTCCACCACTCCAACATATAAGGAGGCCTGAGGTCACACCCACCACACCTAGCAAACACACCTTAACCCCGTGCACACCAAGATGGGAAGAGACACACAACTTAAAGGGGAAGTGTCAAAACATGCAAAAACAACATGTTGCCACCAGCAACAAGCATGCACGGCAAAAGTGTCATGGTCCACAATACCAGACCATAACACAGCTGTGACAACTACACAGCTCTGTCAACTTCAATGGGAAAGTGCTGTAGTAACAAGCTCCATTCACTACACAGTTGATGGTGCTGTGTATTTCTAGCACTGACTTCTGGGCTCTACATCAGAACAGCTGATTGGCAGGGGTCTGATGTGTCAGTTCCCTACCAATCAGCTAGTGATGCCCTATGCTGAGGATAACCATCACGCAACAAAAGCTGGACAACCCCTTTATTGATATCTGGTATTGACATGCTCAATGCCCTATCTTACTGCACACTATGAACAAAGAGAAAGGGCAGTACAATTGGGCAATAGCATTTTATCAAAGGGTCCTCAACTGGACGGGCAGCAGCCTTTGAGCTCTAAAGGGTTAATACTGCCAGTGATCTGGCCTAACTGAGAAAGGAGCCCAAGAGCTCCAAATGTGTTGTCCAAATTAAGTTTTAGCTATCCAATAAAGAATACTCTACACAAACTTTGTGATCATGTCACTGTGCCAGTAGATGCCTGCTTCAGGTCAGACCATCCTGGTCTCCTTGGTCTATCTGCTCCCCCTGCCAGTTGGCAACCGTATGTGGGAATTATTGGCTGCACTGAATAGTTAAACTACCCTGTCCACGTACATGAGTGTTGTGCCTGAAAGCACAACACCAACAGGTGAGTAGCATTCATTTTTCCATGGATCAGTATACCTGATGCATTAAGCCTTTTCTTTCCTCTGCCAAACATTGCATTACTACACACTATGTGATAGCGTGGAGTAAAATGAATATGAGGGCTGATAATAAAGTTCACAAACTCATTGTGGTAACAGTGCTATACCTCATTGTTGAATTATACTTCAAAGTGGTCTGTTTCGGAATCTATACACTGGTGCCAGTGCTTAGTCCACACTTCGAAGCAATGTTGGAAAGGATTTTGTGGAATGGCCTTCAGCGCTGCCATCAAAATGCCTTTCTTACAAAAAAGTAAAAATATCCCTTTCTTACAAAAAAGAAAAAAAATCCCTTTCCCCTGAGCGAACAAGTGGATGAGGTGAGTTAATTTTTTTTATTATTTTATAACCCCTCATGCCACATTTTACTAATCATTCTGTATTAAGAATGCTATTATTTTCCCTTATAACCATGTGTGAAACTTGCATTACATCCGCACTTGCTTGCGGATGCTTGCGATTTTCACGCATTCCCCTTCATTTCTATGGGGCCTGGGTTGCCTGAAAAACGCAGAATATAGAACATGCTGCCATTTTCACGCAAAGCACAAGTGATGCTTGAAAATCACCGCTCTTCTGCACAGCTCCATTAAAGTGAATGGGTCCGGATTCAGTGCAGGTGCAATGCGTTCACATAATGCATATTACCCGTGCGGAATTCTCGCCCGTGTGAAAGGGGCCTTTTTTTTGTTTCAAAAATGCTATTATTGTGTAAAACTTAAATGAGAAATTGGTCACCTTGCCCCATAAAGTGTAATAATGAATGATCAAAAAATTATATTTACCCAAAAATGGTACCAATAAAAATGTCAACTCTTCCTGCAAAACAAGCTCCTGCACAAGACGATCCACAGAAACATAATAAAAATAAGGCGTTCAGAAAATGGAGACATAAAAACATGTTTTTTCAAAAAAGCTTTATTATGTAAAACTGAAACAAACAAACAAAGAAAGTAGACATATTTGATATCATTGCACCCGTAACAACCCTGGTCTACCCTGTCAGATGAATGTTGTAAAAAATAACAACTGTGCCAAAACAGCCATTTTTTGGTTACCTTGCCTCACAAAAACTTAATATAGAGCAATTAAAAATCATATGTACCCCAAAATAGTACCAATAAAACTGGCACCTTATCCCCTAGTTTCCAAAATGGGGTCACTTTTTGGAAGTTTCTACTGTAAGGGTGCATCAGGGGGGCTTCAAATGGGACATGGCATTTAAAAAACAGTCCAGTCCGTTCTTCTGTGCCCTGCCGTGTGCCCCACAAAGTGACTTCAGACCTGAACTGGTCCTTAAAAAGTGGGTTTTGGAAATTTTCTTAAAAATTTTAAAAGAATTGCTTCTAAAATTCTAAGCCTTATAATGTTTTGGCTTTTTCATGCACTCATTATCCTTGTAAGAAAATGTTGCAAATTTTTGATAGATTGATATTTAACTCTGCATTATCCATTGCTTCGTGTCTTGATGTGGCATGCTAGATTTTGTAAAGTTGCAGCAGTACCATTCAGTTCACAGAAGATAAAATGTTTCACCATGAGGGGAAATTTGCAGGTTACTTACAAGAGTAAGAATTCGAACAACTGGCTCATAATTTTCCCCTAATTATTTTAGCACTCATACGCTACTTCAGCTAAGCATAATGATTAGGTGCAGGACCACACAGTGACAATAGGTCCTGAAAGAAACACTTTTTTTAAGATATCTAATCAGAAACTCCAGTACAAGTTGTGTGCTGAAGTCCACTCAATACAGTCCTCAAGCTCCCAGCTAACCCTTTCCACCCTACCACTGATTGGCAGCTTTCTTCAGTATAGGAAGTCGTCAGTTATCTGCACAAGGGCGGGGGCAGTGGCAGTTCACAAATATCAGATATCAGGGGCTCGGTTCATGATTCCAAGACGTTTTAAGAGAACTAATAGGGCAAAAAAGTAAGTGATCCTGTGTTTCCATCAGGGTCTGTATCACTAGTTAATGCCATCCTCACATTGGGCTACAAAAAACTGATGATAGATCCCCTTTAAAGTGACAAATATTGGAGCTAATTTACTAAACACTGGTATTCTTACTCCCACCGGAGAAAGATGCAAATCATTTATTGAGAGGTGTATGCCTCTTGTTAAATTTTGTTAAACTAGGTACTGGCATAGATTTCAGGTAAAATTTACTTCAGTTTTCTGTAAATGTGTTGGGCTGTGGTGGCCTGGTCCTTCCAATAAACTCCACCCATTTTATTTTTAAGCGGTAGGAGCAGAGGAGAAAGGCAAAAAGTCATACATTTTGCACAAAAACATCTTGCAACTTGTCCGCCAGTTTCTTACAGCCTTTGTAAATGGACCTCATTGTATTTTGTAAATGTGTCTTTACCTATCTAGCTAGCTGGCTTCGGCACTCCTTGTACATGTGAAATGGGGAGGTACACAAAGGCATGTGTACTGCAATTTGGGTTCCCACTCTCAAAATGTATTTGTGATTCATCTGTGAGCCTCCAGTGTTTTGGTCTTCCACCATAGGCATGTGATGCACCAATTGTTTTTCATAACATGGATCACAAATATGATTGAGGACAAACCTTTTGTCACGAGGGTGTCAAGAACCACGCCTGACTCCGTTATACCCGGGGTCAGGAAGTCGCAGCGGTTGGCTGCGCGCTCTATGTAAGATAGGGCTGTTTCCTTATGGTAGCTTTCTGGGTTTGCTTTGCAACCCTTTTTGGCTGACTCAGGGATCCGTAGCTCCTTCTCCTCAGCTGTTCCTTGTCCAGCACTCCCAACCTCCTTATATTCCCCTCTAACACTTCTCTGGTTGCTAGATATAGAGCTTCCTGCCTGGACTTCTATTCTGACCCTCTGGAGCTGTGTTGCTGCGTTCTCTGGTTGTTGGTCCAGAACTTTGCCCTCCGGATCCCTGTTGGACCTTTGTGGTCTGCTGTGGTCGCCCACCTGGGTGTATGTGTTTGTCTGTATTATCTGTCCTCTCCCTGGTGTTTCCCTCTTAGTGTCAGTGGTGCGGACTAGCGATCCCACCGGCCCGTTCACTATCTAGGGCTCATTTTAGGGAAAGCCAGGGTTTAGGCACGTGATCGCTGCACTGGTGAGGAACCCGTCTAGGGACGTCAGGTGCCAGCCGCAAGGTGAGTCAGGGGTCACCACCTTTCCCTCTCCCTTGGGCAGGGCTTTCCCTTTTCCCTCCCTGTGCGTGACGCCGGTCATTACACCTTTAAGGTCCTGTGTATTAGTTAATTTCCATCAAGTTTTATTTGTATTTTCATGGTCAGAACAGAGTCACATGTTGTGGAATTTTATTCAGACACCTGATAGATCCATTAAAAGACTCTGGGGGAAATTTGTCAAGTCATGTATTAAAGGATTCTGGGTTTAAAAATGTAGCAAAATAGGGATTTTGTGACTTTTAGGGCTCATTTGAAAAGTGGATGGAAATGTGGAAGTGGTTAGGTATGTTAATTAATTTCACTCCAGTCCAGATTTATCACTGCAACTGTAAAAAAAAAAAAATGGAGTAGCATTTTTAGGCAAAAGTGTTAGGTGTAAAGGTTCCAAATTTAACGAATATGATTATGCAAACAAAACAGACTTTAAATATTACCCTTATGATAAATTCCCCCCAATTTGGGTAAAAGCAAAAAATGAAACCTAAGAAAATATAATAAATGCTGTGAAAACTGATGCCATGATCTAAGTGTAAAAACAGAGCATAAAGTGCATTCCTAACTTTAGCAGGACTGAGGTTATAGTTATGGTGTGAAGTGCCAATATACCCCAAAGATTTACCTGTAATTTTTTTTTTATATTATATGGGAACTACTAATGTTACTGAGCACATAAGGAACGGTTAAACAGCAAATTCAGTTCTGCTACTTTGAATGATTAGGTATGTCCCTAGTATTGCAATTAGCACAGCTCAAAACTTTTCTACCTGTCTCATAGTCAATAATCAAGGGAATTCAGTGATTAACCCCTAGGATACCAGCGCCGTACATGTACGGCGCAGAAATGCGGGACAGAAATCCCAGTGCAGTACACGTACGATGCGCTGATTGAGCGGGTTTAGGAGCTGCGCCTGCCCAATCAGAGGCAGGAGTTCGGCTGTCACTGATAGCCAGACCTCTGCTGTATGCGCCAGCATTGGTGAAATCACTAATGCTGGCGCATTAACCCTTGCACGGCCGCGGTCAGCGCATTAACCCTTGCACGGCCACTGCACTCGTATCCTCACGGGTGCCGGTGTCCATGGGGTCTTGGGCTGCTATGATGGGGACCCCATGGCAGAGAAGGCAGCTCCATGCCTTCCTTAGGCATCGTGACTGCCTTCTAGGAGAGCCTGTGAGATCCATCCCCCTTGATCTCACAGGCAAGCAGGCTGTAAGCGTATTACAGTGGTAATACACTTACAGCCAATGTATTACAATATGGAAGTATTGTAATGCATTGTAAAGGAGATCAGACCCCCAAAAGTTAAAGTCCCAGAGTGGAACAAAAAAAAGTGAAAAAGAAATGTAAAAAAATTTAGTTTTCCCCAAAAATCTAAAGTTTCTATTAAAAAAAGCGTCCTTTTCCAAAAATAAAGTAAAAAAAATTGTAAAAAAATAGGGAAAAAAGAAAAGTAGACATATTAGGTATTGAAACATCCCTATTGACCTGAAAAAACTGCCACCTTATCCCGTAGTTTCCAAAATGGGGTCATTTTTGGGGAGTTTCTACTCTAGGGGTGCATCAGGGGGTCTTCAAATGGGACATGGTGTCAAAAGACCAGTCCAGCAAAATCTGCCTTCCAAAAACCATATGGCGTTCCTTTCCTTCTGCTCTCTGCCGTGTGCTCATACAGCAGTTTACGACCACATATGGGGTGTTTCTGCAAACGACAGAATCAAGGCAAAAAATATTGAGTTTTGTTTGGCTGTTAACCCTTGCTTTGTTACTGGAAAAAAATGATTAAAATGGAAAATCTGCCAAAAAAGTGAAATTCTGAAATGTCATCTCCATTTTCCATTAATTCTTGTGGAACACCTAAAGGGTTAACAAAGTTTGTAAAATCAGTTTTGAATACCTTGAGGGGTGTATTTTCCAAAATGGGGTAATTTTTTTGAGTTTCTACTCTAGGGGTGCATTAGGGGGTCTTCAACTGGGACATGGTGTCAAAAAACCAGTCCAGCAAAATCTGCCTTCCAAAAACCATATGGAGTTCCATTCTCTCTGCGCCCTGCCGTGTGCCTTTACAGCAGTTTATGACCACATATGTGGTGTTTCTGCAAACTACAGAATCAGGGTAAAAAATATTGAGTTTTGTTTGGCTGTTAACCCTTGCTTTGTTAGCGGAATTTTTTTTATTAAAATGGAAAATCTGCCAAAAAAGTGAAATTCTGAAATTTCTTCTCCATTTTCCATTAATTCTTGTGGAACACCTAAAGGGTAAACAAAGTTTGTAAAATCAGTTTTGAATACCTTGAGGGGTGTAGTTTCTAAAATGGGGTCATTTTTGTGTGGTTTCCATTATGTAAGCTTAACAAAGTGGGTTTTGGAAATTTTCTGAAAGTTTCAAGATTTGCTTCAAAACTTCTAAGCCTTCTAACGTCCGCAAAAAAAATATGGCATACTCAAAATGATCCAAACATGAAGTAGACATATGGGGAATGTAAAGTAATAACTATTTTTGGATTTATTGCTATCTATTATAAAAGTAGAGAAATGGAAATTAGCAAATTTTTCAAAATATTTGGTACATTTGGTATTTTTTATAAATAAAAATAAAATTTTACCACTGTCATGAAGTACAATATGTGGCGAGAAAACAATCTCAGAATGGCCTGGATAAGTAAAAGTGTTTTAAAGTTATTACCACATAAAGTGACACATGTCAGATTTGCAAAAATCGGCCTGGGATTTAAGGTGAAAAGTGGCTCGGTAGTGAAGGGGTTAAACATTATTATTATTTTTTCAGCAATTGCAGAACTTTCTGGGAAAAGAAAATATTTTGCTTCACATCAGCATATAAACACACTCTAGATTTAAAGGAAGTTTGTATGAAGGTATAAAAAAAAAAAATAATAATGTTGCACTTGAATGGCATGCAGAGGTTTCCATAGCAACAAGGGTCAGCAGTGTCTTCACCTTGGTGCATCCCACTTGTAGTGGGTTTTATTGATTAATGGAGAGTACAGCTTACGTACAGTGAAAAATAAACTGGAATCTCACATCTTTATAGCGGTGTAATTCAGTGCTCCAAAAGCTGGTGGGAGGCAATGCTCAAAATAAAATATAATAGATGTGGTTACCACTGTATTTCTCATTTTTTAACCTAAAGGTGTAAAGGTAGTTGGATAATAACAAGTTAACAATACAAAAAAAAAATACACAAAACCATCACAAAACTAAAGAGCACTTAGCTCCTAAGGCCCCTTCTCAATTTACATTACTGCATTGAAAAACTGTGCTCTACTTGAGGTTGAGTTTCACCAGACTCCTTAAGATCCAACATGTAACAAAGTACCATCAACAATAAGTGTCTAAGGCTGTATTTTGGATCAAACAAGCAAAAAAACAGACACTTTGGCAGGTATGCCTTCATCAAGCTCGAAACATCCCCTCTGCTCCTGAGCGACAACTCTAGTATCCACCAAGGAAACCGCTAGAGCCATCATTCAAGAGCTGCTATATATGAGCTGCTTTACATTTCGTTTGTATAGTGCTGCTAATTAACACCATTTAATGTAAAGCATTATGCAGTAAACGTCTATGCCCCCTCTAGTGGTGGAAGAATGTAGCCAGAATTTTAACAACTTTGGGGCACATTTATTAAGACCAGCGTTTTAGAAGCCGGTCTTAATAAACCCTTAAATAGGCAGTGGTTCCGCCGAAGTTATGAAGAGCCACCAGCCCCTACATAACTTCAGCGGATCCTCCGCCAGTTCTATATGTAAGACAGCTTCCTTTCTGTGTTACAGTTAGACCTTTTTCTACGCCTAAAACAGGCGTAGAAAATAACAAATTAGACGCGCCTGCAAGCCTGTCTCCTTCCGCGCCTCAATTTTAAATCTGGCATGAGCGGGAAAAAGTTGCAGATTGTGGTGCAACTAGCCATTGAGCAGTGCAATCCGCCTGAAATACGCCTAATTTAGGCATATATCAGGTTGATAAATTACCCCCTTTGTCTATAAAAGTGATTTGAAGCTCTACAACTATAACGCTATATTGTCCCAGGGGTTCTTGGCTATTTTCAGAACTCCCATAGCAGTGAATGGAGAAAGCTGCACATGCGGAGTGGGCTCTTCATTCACAGAGGAGAGTCGCCCAATTCTTGAGATAGGTGCAGGTCCCAGAAGTGGTACCTGCAACTATTGGACATTTATAGCATATGCCATAAATGTCCAGATGGGAAAACCCTTTTCTTTTTTAAATGTTGGACCTAAAGATATAGTACTGGACATTTAAGAAATTATATATATTATTTCTTCTTGTAGATTTTATGAATATGGCAAATATTAAAAATATTTCTATATTTCTAAGAGTTCAGCAAAAACTGCCTTATGCCTGGTTTAGTTCTTCTGCACTAATATTGTAATAAAACTGCTATAAAAAAACACATCCAAAAAAACAAATCAGCAAGTATTCCTAATGAAATGGCATTGAGAAGATCAATTGTATTTCCTGCAAAATACTATTATAACATTGTGATGATAGTTTTCTGTAAACTCACGTGTCCAATGTATTATTGAAAAGATCAATGCTCACGTTAGGTCACATTGATTTATACTGCTGCGTTATGCTGGGATAGGCTAATACATACACTGACCTATAATGCAGGATGTGACTCACAATATTGCTGCACAAGACAGGATTGATTTATAGTAATAAAATAAAAAAAAGATTCTAGCATCCAAAAAAATGGCAAGATTTTTTTTTCAATCTTCTTCCAGTATATTTGTTTAAGGTTTGAATCATAAGTTTGTATTTCACATGGGTCCTATGAAGTCACAGACGTACTGCTATCCCCCTAGCAGTTACAGATTATTGTGGAGTCTGTAGGATGAGTCACTGCTGCTCATTCCTCATAAGTATGGTCTGCCTGGAACACACAGGATGCTTGCTCGCTGAGGTTTTATAAAAGCATTAAAACCAGTATTTGGAAAATTTCATATTTTACTAAGATTTATAAATACATAAAAAAGAAGCAGCAATGTGATATACAGTACAGACCAAAAGTTTGGACACACCTTCTCATTCAAAGAGTTTTCTTTATTTTCATGACTATGAAGGCATCAAAACTATGAATTAACACATGTGGAATTATATACATAACAAACAAGTGTGAAACAACTGAAAATATGTCATATTCTAGGTTCTTCAAAGTAGCCACCTTTTGCTTTGATTACTGCTTTGCACACTCTTGGCATTCTCTTGATGAGCTTCAAGAGGTAGTCCCCTGAAATGGTCTTCCAACAGTCTTGAAGGAGTTCCCAGAGATGCTTAGCATTTGTTGGCCCTTTTGCCTTCACTCTGCGGTCCAGCTCACCCCAAACCATCTCGATTGGGTTCAGGTCCGTTGACTGTGGAGGCCAGGTCATCACTCTCCTTCATGGTCAAATAGCCCTTACTTTCAAAGTTTTCCCAATTTTTCGGCTGACTGACTGACCTTCATTTCTTAAAGTAATGATGGCCACTCGTTTTTCTTTACTTAGCTGCTTTTTTCTTGCCATAATACAAATTCTAACAGTCTATTCAGTAGGACTATCAGCTGTGTATCCACCTGACTTCTCCTCAACGCCACTGATGGTCCCAACCCCATTTATAAGGCAAGAAATCCCACTTATTAAACCTGACAGGGCACACCTGTGAAGTGAAAACCATTTCAGGGGACTACCTCTTGAAGCTCATCAAGAGAATGCCAAGAGTGTGCAAAGCAGTAATCAAAGCAAAAGGTGGCTACTTTGAAGAACCTAGAATATGACATATTTTCTGTTGTTTCACACTTGTTTGTTATGTATATAATTCCACATGTGTTAATTCATAGTTTTGATGCCTTCATAGTCATGAAAATAAAGAAAACTTTTTGAATGAGAAGGTGTGTCCAAACTTTTGGTCTGTACTGTACATAAAAGATAAGCAGATGCAAGTTGCTTCAAAATCTAGTACAAATCTGTAGCACAAAAGGTGTTCACTGAAAATAATGGATGCCCATTGAATAGTAATCCTGGAAGCATTCATGCACACAGCCATATTACAGACACTGTGGTACAGATGTGTAATACAATGCCTTTAGTCTGCCATGGGCCTATACAGTATATCTGTGTACCTCTGATTTGAATTGAATTGAATTGAAATTTTGTTCCACAGATTCCATGTTAATAAAAGTATATACATGTGATGGCTTCTAGGGTAGAATTAGGTGTCGGGCTGCATACAGCAGCACATAGATCATCAACAAGTCTGTAATACTTGCTCCGTGTGCTGCCTCGTAGTGTCTGTGCACATAGTACTGTCACGTGCATGAGCCGTAATGCTATTACATCACCCTAACATTGAGTTGATATTGTGGTTTAGAATCAAGTTTAACCCTTCTCAAAGAAGGAAAAAGCTCAAAGGCGTTGTTCCATGAATAGCATTTCTAACCCATCCACAGGACAGAGTCAAATGTATAATCATAGTGGGTCCGACTACCTCCATCAGGCTCATGAACGAGGGCCCCCGACTGCCAGGGGCTTACACAGATCTCATAGGAACCCATAGGAGAACTTTATATAAACCCCTTCCCTTCTCCTATAGGAACCCATAGGAGAACTTCATATAAACCCCTTCCCTTCTAGAAATGTATGATAAAAAGGTTGTCCTCTGCCTCACCCACTTTACCCGACTTCTATGCCAGAAAATAAGCTTCCCCTACCTGTGGCTGCCAGAAAATGAAGTAGAATTAGGTCATCATTTTTTTTTTTATTTGCTGAAATTAAATAAAAATAAAATAAAAGGTCAAGAAATACGCTTTAATTAAAAAGTAGGATGAGCCCTAGACTACAATGTTTTGGGTGCCTCCATAGATGACTTCTTGACTCCAGTGCCATGAGTCAGCTATGATGCTGTCCTCTTGTTATGCAGAAACATGTGGACTTGAATCTGACAGCTGAATTCAATTAAGCCAGTTATCCGATTAATTTAAACTTCACAATGCAGAATTTGAGACAAAAACTCAGAATAATGTCAGTGAGGGAATGGCCTTGTCAGAGGGATCTGCTAATGTATTTCTCACCTCTTAGCTGAACCTACGTGAAGCCTTTTGTTAGCATTCACATTAAAACCTCTATTTCTTTGCCCACTGCTTCAATGTGTCTTTATTAAATTAAATGTCAGAAAATATTTGTCAAGTAAATATTACACCACAGACTATGATGTTTCTTATGTTTACATGGCATACAGGAGAAAGGAACTGTTTTATGAATCCAGTTAATAAATATAGATAAAATGTTTATGGCACTTTTATTTTGTTTTTCAGGATTTACGCCATAGACTACTTTCTAATAAACCTGTTAAGAAGAACTCTATAATTCATTTTAGATTAATTGGTTTCCTTTAAAGGTGGCCTATGGATGCCCATATGCAGCAAGCCTAGGAGGAGCGAGTGGAGGATAGGAGTGGTAGTGACTCTGGCAGTGATTGTTGTACACATGGATCACAGTGGCAATCATTACACCGATAAAGAGAAAACAGTCTCCAATTTTTGTGGTTACTTATCGGCGCTGCAGATCCACCAAGCGACGTGAGTACAAATCACTTCACAGTCAAAAATTCCAGAAAATGTTGATCGCGCTGCCTTCTGAGTGTAGAGTTCCAATCTCAGACCCTTCTTTCCAATGCTCAGGTTGTTCCACCTTGTAGCCAAACAATCGGTTACCAGAGGCTGGTGCACTCACGTACACCTGCACCCTAAAGGCAAGTTATAGTACAAATAGTGAAGTTCCACCAGGTAATATCGCAATCAGCAGGTTTTATTCTACTTACAAAGGATCATAAAATCTCAGTCATAAAAACGTATTGCTTTTCATCAAGAGTCCACCCAACCCGGGTTTCGCCAGTCCAGATTCGTCAGGAACGATAGTATCCTCCCTCACAGGTGCAGTATTTATTGAGCCAAGATCCCTCCCAAGGACCACCCATTAATACACATTTATCTTTTTTCTCCTTTTGGATGTTCAAGCAATAAAGATAATAAACATAGTTCCCAAAGCCCACTAAGGCTAACAGTGTTCTAATATAAAATAACATATTACATCATATAAACAGAGCATATAATACACAAGCACTACCCTCCCTCTATTTTCATTCATAAAAAAGGCACGTACCGGCACTCCAAACACATGACTCTCCCGAGCCAATAACAGCCCACTATATTCGCTTCATTCACAATAAGCAACGAGCATCCAAGGACAGCGGCAATACACCACCCCCAACCTCCAGCTCCACCCGATACAGTAACGCCGCAAGGAAACCCTGCTGCCACCTTACATGGATCCACAGCGGTAGCGACACAACCCTTGGTACTTTCTCTTCAATCCACCAGACACGGCTTCAGATCGAACTCCACGTTGAGCCCTGCTGGTTTCAAAGTCCCTAATCTATATATCCATCTAACTTCCTTGCAGTTGATGTTGGCAACAGGGTCCCCTCCCCTCCAGTTCCTCTCCACCTTTTCCAAACCACTAAACCTCAAGCCTGCCGGATTCTTACCATGCGCAAGCTTGAAGTGCAGTGGGACACTGTGGTCCTCTTTAACCTTCCTAATATTCGCTATATGCTCCTGCAATCGGGTCTTCAATTTGCAAAGGGTTCTGCCCACATACTGGAGCCCACAAAGGCACTCCAGCATGTAGACAACCCCCATCGTCTCACATGACATTTCACCTTTGATCTTATGTGTCTGCCCTCCTCTCGATAAAATTTCCTGCTGTTTTTTTTTTCTTTTTATCATCTCTGGTGCAGTTCCTGCACACACTGCAGAAACCGCACCAAGTGAACTGATCCCTACTTGGTTTTTTACTTTCCACTATGCAGCTGTGTACCAATGCATCTCACAGGTTTGGTGCTCTTTTATATAGTACTCTCGGCCGCTCGGGGATGACCTGCCCCAGCACTGGGTCATTTTTTTAAATGAACCAGTTTTTCTGCAAGGAATTCTTTAGTGGTCCTATCTGCGTGTTATATCGGGTAAGGAAGGAAAATTTGAAGTCCAACATTTTATTCTCCTTATCTGTTTCCTTCTTTTCTTTAGAGTTCTTAACCTCCCCATCCCATTCCTCCACTTCTTTCCTGATCTTATTCAAAGCCTCGGGGTTGTATCCCTTCTCCTCAAACCTCTTCTGAATCACCCTACTCTGTTCCCTGTAGTCCTCGACCTCAGTGCAATTGCGGTGAACACGCATAAATTGTCCCTTGGGAATGTTTTGTTTCCAAGGGGCATAGTGGCAGCTCTGGATATCGATGTAACCGTTCACATCTGTTGGTTTGAAGTAAGTCTTTGTCTTCAGCGGACCTTCTTCTAAAAAAAATTGTTAGATCCAAAAAATTGATACTACTGGGGCTGATTTCATTTGTAAATCTTAAATTATAGATGTTCTGATTTAAACTATTCATAAATTTAGTTTTTCAGGATTTACGCCATAGACTACTTTCTAATAAACCTGTTAAGAAGAACTCTATAATTCATTTTAGATTAATTGGTTTCCTTTAAAGGTGGCCTATGGATGCCCATATGCAGCAAGCCCAGGAGGAGCGAGTGGAGGATAGGAGTGGTAGTGACTCTGGCAGTGATTGTTGTACACATGGATCACAGTGGCAATCATTACACCGATACCCACTAGGACCGCGCAGTGACAGGAGGTTGCACTCTTTTCTTACACTCTGACAGGCCTTTTTTTCTGGCGGAACGCCCCGGAACGGCGTTCCGCCACCTACTTTCTGCCGACTCGCCATGATTTTCTGCCGACTAGGCCGGCAGCCTATCAGAGGCTGGTGAAGGCGGCACGATGACGTCATCGCGCCACCTGAGCCAGCGAGGAACACAGGCCGGAAGAGGCCTGCATCGCATCCTGGAGGAGGTAAGCATAAGTTTATTATTATAATTTTTTATATGTAAAAATGACAATCCTGGCACATAAGGGGGGCTTCTGGGCTGGCACAGACATAAGGGGGGCTAGCTGAGCTGGCACAGACATAAGGGGGGCTGCTGGCACATAAGGGGGGATACTGGCTACTGGCGCATAAGGGGGGCTGCTGGCACATAAGGGGGGCTACTGGTACATAAGGGGGGCTGCTGGCACATAAGGGGGGCTTCTGGCACAGACATAAGGGGGGCTGCTGGCACAGACATAAGGGGGGCTACTGGCTACTGGCACATAAGGGGGGCTGCTGGCACAGACATAAGGGGGGCTGCTGGCACAGACATAAGGGGGGCTGCTGGGCAGGAACATACATAAGGGGGGCTGCTGGCACATAAGGGGGGCTACTGGCTACTGGCACATAAGGGGGGCTGCTGGCACAGACATAAGGGGGGCTGCTGGCACAGACATAAGGGGGGCTGCTCGGCTGGAACAGACATAAGGGGGGCTGCTGGCACATAAGGGGGGCTACTGGCACATAAGGGGGGCTACTGGCACATAAGGGATAAGGGAGCTACTGGCACATAAGGGGGGCTACTGGCACATAAGGGGGGCTACTGGCACATGATAGGAGGCTACTGGCACTTGATAGGGGGGCTACTGGCACTTGATGAGGGGGTTACTGGCACATGATAGCGGGGCTACTGGCACATGATAGCGGGGCTACTGGCACATGATAGGGGGGCACTCAGGCTACTG
Organism: Bufo bufo; assembly: GCF_905171765.1. NCBI lineage: Eukaryota > Metazoa > Chordata > Amphibia > Anura > Bufonidae > Bufo > Bufo bufo. The sequence continues at coordinate 165,129,692 of NC_053393.1, forward strand.
GCACATGATGGTGGGGGGCTCTTATTACTGGCACATGATTGAGGGCCATCTATGGGGGCACATCTTACTGGCACATGATATGGGGGCACATCTTACTGGTACATGATTGGGGGGCATCTGGGCGCTGCCCATGTGTGGACTAGGGTGGCGGCGGGCACTGGCAGCCTGGCTGTCACGACCGTCACTGGCAAATTTTCTTGCATCCCTGTTCTCTAAAGGGGCGGTTTAGGGGACGGTCCTAGGGGTGGGTAGGGGCGTGGCCAGGGGAGGGGGGGTGAGTTCCACCACCTTTTCTCTGAGAAAAAAAGCCCTGCACTCTGATGTTGGGGCTCCTGCCTGGTGGTAGTTGAGGTGCCCTTGGCGTTAAGTGTTAGTCTGAGTGCAAGAAAGGAGGTGTAGGTGCAGTGCAGTGGCGTGTCCAGGGTGGGGCGGGGGGCATGGGGGTGTCAGGCCTAGAAGCAATGAGCGCTTCCATCAATACATACTGCGGTGGGGCATGGGAGCGCATAGTTGTGCGAGCAAGCGCCTGGACATAGATGAGTATTTAGCTTTAGGTTTTATTATTATTATTTTTTTATGTGACAACTTTGGGGGACACAGGAGGACATGTGGGGGAAAAAATATTATGGTGGGATACTGTGTGGGGGAAAATTATTATGGGAGGGATTACTATGTGGGGGCAATAATTATGGGAGGGATTACTATGTGGGTGGAAAATTACCATAGGTGGCAATGTGGGGGAAACTACTGTGTGGGGCAAATTACTATATGGAGGTATTGCGGGGAGTGTGGGGTAAATTACTGTGTGGGGGAAACTACTGTGTGGGGCAAATTACTATATGGAGGTAGTTGTCACGGCTGAGGATGGGGGAAATCCTCAGCCGTGCGATGCCAGATGCTGTTGGCCTACTCGGCCAGGAGAACAGGATAGGGAGCAGGTCACCTCCTAACAGCGTCCCTACCCTGACCCTAACTCCTAACTGCATGGGCCGACCTTAAAGGTAGGAGGACCCATGCGCAGGAACCTCGGATCCCTAACTCACCCTCCGTCCGGTCTCTGCGCTAGGAGTCAGGGTAAGACGACCTACTCCTCCTAGACACGGAGGAGCAGGAGTCTCACTGGCCAAGCTGTTGGGAAAAAGGGGAACACAAACAGCTTTACGGGTATGGCAGGCGAACTAGAAGTTCCACCAACCTGCCACAGCCTTGCTGACTGGATCCCTGTGCAACAGGAATCCAGAACCGTAAACTGCACAAAGTAACAAGGAAGGTCCCAACAGAACATCACATACAACATGACATACAAGAAGACATAAACATAACGACAATATTTTTATGACCACAGGGGTGGCTCTCACAGGCAGGAAGAAACACAGGAGGCTGCTCCAGCCAGCATGACTGAAGAAACCTCCTGAGCCATGTAAAAGTGAGAGGCTTTATAGGCCAAGTAGCCACACCCACAGTCAGACACACCCAGTGACAAACACGCACACTGGGAAGGGAGTTAACCCTTCCAACACCACAGAAGGGAAAAACACCACTTAAACGGGAAGTGCACACAATACATACAACGTGCATAACATACACACACACACCTAACATAAAGGTTGCTAGGTGTAACCGCATGAAGATGCCGCAAGCTGCCTAGCGCCAGCTCAGGCTGCTATCTGCGACAATCTCCAACCACATGTTGCCCGCGGCAACCACAAGTGAGGCAACACACAAGTAGCCCTCACCTATGGTTGAACTACCAAAAACAAACCGCAGGCAACCGCATGCGGTTAAGGAGTCACGGTCATAGCCATGGCCGTGACAGTAGTAGGGGGAGTGTGGGGGAAATAACTGTGTGGGGGAAACTACTGTGTAGGGGCGGGGAAATACTGTGTGGGGGACACTACTGTATGGGGGCAATTACTGTGTGGGGTCAGTGTGGAGGAAATTACTATATGGGAGCAGTGTGGGGGAAACTACTGTATGGGAGCAGCATGGGGAAAACTACTGTGTGGGGGCAGTGTGGGGGAAACTACTGTGTGGGGGCAGTGTAGAGAAAACTACTGTGTGGGGGCAGTGTGGGGGAAACTACTGTATGGGGGCAGTGTGGGGGAAATTACTGTGTGGGGGGCAGTGTGAGGGCAATTACTGTGTGGGGGGCAGTGTGAGGGAAAATACTGTATGGGGGCATTGTGGGGGAACCTACTGTATGGGGCAGTGTGGGGAAAATTACTGTGTGAGGGCAGTGTGGGGGCAATTACTGTGTGGGGGCAGTGTGGGGCAATTACTGTGTGGGGGCAGTGTGGGGGCAATTACTGTGTGGGGGCAGTGTGAGGGAAAATACTGTATGGGGGCATTGTGGGGGAACCTACTGTATGGGGCAGTGTGGGGGAAATTACTGTGTGAGGGCAGTGTGGGGGCAATTACTGTGTGGGGGCAGTGTGGGGGAAATTACTGTGTGGGGGCAGTGTGGGGGCAATTACTGTGTGGGGGCAGTGTGGGGGACACTACTGTATGGGGGCAGTGTGGGGGAAACTACTGTATGGGGGAAGTGTGGGGAAAATTACTATATGGGGGCAGTATGGGGGAATTGCTGTGTGGGGGCGGTATGAGGGAAACTACTGCATGGGGCAGTGTGGGGAAAATTATTATATGGTGCAGTGTGGGGGAAATTACTGTATGGGGGCAGTGTGGGGGGTGTTGCTATTGGGGAGGCACTGTAGGGGCAATTCTATTATTTCTGGGGACACTATACAGGGACTATTACCTGGAGCACAATATAGGGTGTTGTTATTACTGGGGAATAGAGAAGGACCGCGCCCCCTATGTGTAAACAGTTTTTCGGAGAGTGCCCCTAATTGTCAGGGATCGTAACTCACCAGATCAGGTTGTGCACGTCATGCACAACACTGGAAAAGCGTATGCGGAATAGCTTGTGCAGCATCGAAGCAGCTCCCTTTTGCCATGGGCATCCAGAGTAGGTCCCGATGATCAGAGGTAAATTTAAGTAAAAAATGGCAGTACTACCGGGGCACTAAGATTTAACCACACTTTATTTTAGTATAAAACTAGACATAAACAAAGTGATCGGGTCTTAGTCTAGCTACGCGTTTCACCGATGCTCCGTCGGCTTCTTCAGGCTGACCCAGAAGAGTGGCACACACCAGGATTTATACAAAAAAACTGTAAATGACATCATTGGATTGACAGGTTCAGTTCACAAATACATTTGGAAGCATAAATAATTAAAAAGTATAATTAGAAAGTTTGGGCAACCTTGTTAATCGTCATGATTTTCCTGTATAAATCGTTGGTTGTTACGATAAAAAATGTCAGTTAAATATATCATATAGGAGACACACACAGTGATATTTGAGAAGTGAAATGAAGTTTATTGGATTTACAGAAAGTGTGCTATAATTGTTTAAACAAAATTAGGCAGGTGCATAAATTTGGGCTCCACAAAAAAGAAATGAAATCAATATTTAGTAGATCCTCCTTTTGCAGAAATTACAGCCTCTAAACGCTTCCTGTAGGTTCCAATGAGAGTCTGGATTCTGGTTGAAGGTATTTTGGACCATTCCTCTTTACAAAACATCTTTAGTTCATTCAGGTTTGATGGCTTCCGAGCATGGACAGCTCTCTTTAAGTCACACCACAGATTTTCAATTATATTCAGGTCTGGGGACTGAGATGGCCATTCCAGAACGTTGTATTTGTTCCTCTGCATAAATGCCTTAGTGGATTTTGAGCAGTGTTTAGGGTCGTTGTCTTGTTGAAAGATCCAGCCCCGGCGCAGCTTCAGCTTTGTCACTGATTCCTGGACATTGGTCTCCAGAATCTGCTGATACTGAGTGGAATCCTTGCGTCCCTCAACTTTGACAAGATTCCCAGTCCCTGCACTGGCCACACAGCCCCACAGCATGATGGAACCACCACCATATTTTACTGTAGGTAGCAGGTGTTTTTCTTGGAATGCTGTGTTCTTTTTCCTCCATGCATAAAGCCCCTTGTTATGGCCAAATAACTTAATTTTAGTTTCATCAGTCCACAGCACCTTATTCCAAAATGAAGCTGGCTTGTCCAAATGTGCTTTAGCCCACCTCAAGCGGCACTTTTTGTGCTGTGGGCGGAGAAAAGGCTTCCTCTGCATCACTCTCACATACAGCATCTCCTTGTGTAAAGTGCGCCGAATGGTTGAACGATGCACAGTGACTCCATCTGCAGCAAGATGATGTTGTAGGTCTTTGGTGCTGGTCTGTGGGTTGACTCTGACTGTTCTCACCATTCGTCGCTTCTGTCTATCCGAGATTTTTCTTGGTCTGCCACTTCAAGCCTTAACTTGAACTGTGGTCTTCAATTTCCTCAATATGTTCCTAACTGTGGAAACAGACAGCTGAAATCTCTGAGACAGCTTTCTGTATCCTTCCCCTAAACCATGATGGTGAACAATCTTTGTCTTCAGGTCATTTGAGAGTTGTTTTGAGACCCCCATGTTGCTACTCTTCAGAGAAAATTAAAAGAGGAGGGAAACTTACAATTGACCCCCTTAAATACTCTCTCTCATAATTGGATTCACCTGTGTATGTAGGTCAGGGGTCACTGAGCTTACCAAGCCAATTTGAGTTCCAATAATTAGCTCTAAAGGTTTTGGAATCAATAAAATGACAACAGTGCCCAAATTTATGCACCTGCCTAATTTTGTTTAAACAATTATAGCACACTTTCTGTAAATCCAATAAACTTCATTTCACTTCTCAAATATCACTGTGTGTGTCTCCTATATGATATATTTAACTGACATTTTTTATCGTAAAAAACCAACGATTTATACAGGAAAATCATGACGATTAACAAGGTTGCCCAAACTTTCGCATCCCACTGTATCATATAAAAGCAATAAATAATTGATAGTGTATAAATATAAATATATATACATATACAAATGTACATAAATATATATACATACATACATACATACATACACATACACACATCTGAAATACAGCAATATACTGTTTTAGTAACACATTCTAACGTACTGTACTAATAAAAATAAAAATAAAAGGGGGGAGGGCTGACATAAAATCATCATTATTTATGATAGAAAGCTCTGTTAAAATAAAAGTGTTTCTTTGGATAGGACCGCGCTACCTCTGGAATCACAGAGAATCCACAATCGAAGCCAGCAAGATATTCACAAGCATGGGGAAGCAAACAGGCCAGTCAAAACCTCTCCTCCTCTCCTTTCCAGGCTTCTATGGAACACCAAAATTGCATCCAATAGTGAAGTACCGTCATGCAAGTCGGAGTAAAAACGGTTTTATTATACTCACAATGCACACGTATAAACAAGCAGTATACAATGGATCAAATTTGATCCATTGTATACTGCTTGTTTATACGTGTGCATTGTGAGTATAATAAAACCGTTTTTACTCCGACTTGCATGACGGTACTTCACTATTGGATGCAATTTTGGTGTTCCATAGAAGCCTGGAAAGGAGAGGAGGAGAGGTTTTGACTGGCCTGTTTGCTTCCCCGTGCTTGTGAATATATTGCTGGCTTCGATTGTGGATTCTCTGTGATTCCAGAGGTAGCGCGGTCCTATCCAAAGAAACACTTTTACCTGTGTGAACTGTACCCACTTCACCGTCGGGACCTGCGACACCACCAAGCAACGTACTTTTGAGGCTTATTTATTTATTTTTATAAACTGTTAAAATAAAAGACTCTGTTAAAATAATTATTTATTATTCTATAGTTTATAGTTATTCGTCTATAGTACGTGCTTGTGGTAGGAAGCCTGAATATTATTTATTTAGTATGTTCTATGACTTCATTGAGACCTTCAGGTACCAGCGTCTGCAGGCGAAATATCCAGTAGGATTCTTTATTGTTGATTCCAATAAAAAGAAAGACGGTCCAGCTTCACTGAAAAATACTTGAGGCTTTATTTAATCCCGTGCAGATAAAAACCAACATACAACATACAGCATACAGATTCTTTATTGTTGGAATGTATTTTTGGTGTTTGGAGGAATCCAGTCAGTGATGGTAAGTTTTAGAACAGATATATCACGGTTGTGCTGTGTATCAAAATGTCTAGAAACGCTATGGTTGTTGTTTTCCATTATTTATATTAAATGGACTGATCCCCTGAATGGGGATAGAGGGAATAAAACTTAACATTTAATAAGTGATAATTAGAATAAATGGCACAAAAAGAGGATATTCACAAAACACATATATAAGACAGGCCCATGTGGGCCTAAACAAGAGCAAGATAATGCCAGTGTAGAAAAGGAACGCTCTCACCCAAGATGGACGTGATGGATGGATCTCATCAGGAGGGTGCCTTGTCAAGATCCCATGAAAAAAGTCTTCCAATTCTTTCAGCTTGTGGTCACTGGAAACCATGCGAAGAAGATGTCATACGATAGGTTGCTAAAGGCATAGGCAAGGTCGGAAACAAAAACCCTAGTGAGACCCTAAAGCCGTGAAGGGGCTAGTAAGACCCTGCCTGCCTATACGGAGTACTTGCCCCACAAGGAGCGACCCCATCCGGATACCTGTCCCTGGTAGAGGCCGGTATCCCTGGTGTACTCTAAAGAATTCCCGACGTGTCACGTTTCATTTATATAAAACTCATCAGGGGAAGTCAAAATTTAAGGGTAACAGGCAAACAATGCCTGTAGTTAAAGGGGGAAATATAGCAACGGTTGAAGCCAATCAGGCTAGAAACTTGTATCAGTTAAAGCCAAGCAGGCTAGAAACTATGAGCTAGGCCGTTCAGGCCAATATGGCTCAAAACGGGCACTAAGATGGACCAGTGGAACCAATCAGGCTCAGGGTACGGTGGTCAGGGCAGTGGGACCTGACAACACACTTGTAACCACAGATGGACCTATAGTGCCAGTGTGCCAATGGGCCACATTAGCACATTAAAGTACTGCAAAAAAAGCGTAGCGCGGTCCCTGTGGGGCCCAAGACATTGGGTACATAGTATGGGGCTGTCGGCGATTATTTACCTTAATGATGCCACTTTTAAGGACAAAACACAGCGCGCCAATTACCAGGTACGCCCTCTAAGGTCACGTGGGGCCGGGTGCGCTCAGTCACGTGATTCGGGCCTGCGTGCCATGGAACGCAGCGCACGGCAGCGCCTGCGTCCCACGTCGCGCCCAGGAGCTACAGAGATGGAGGTGTGCTCAACGTGAGGGGGGCGGGAGTACGTGGAATGCAACACACACGCCGCCGCAACGAGATGACACGCAGATCCATGGAGGGACGGAGTTTTACAACCTGGAGGCAGGCTGGTTGCCGGGCAACCGGGACGCTGGGAACTGTGCCACAGGGTGTCAGTGATTGCAGCGGTCTCATGTTACAGCAAAAAATTTCTTAACTCACAGAGCTACATATGTGCAGGTTAAAACAGACAACAGACTTGTTTGCAAAAACAATTTGGCTAATACTAAGGCTGAATGAAGAAGTGACAAGAGTTGAGTGACTAAGGTGACCTAGCGATCACAAAAAACTGCTATAATTAAGCTGTTCATTAAGGCCCAATGGAGCCATAGTTTTTAAATAATAGATCCAGCGGGTTTCATGCTGCAGGATCGCCCGGTCCCAGTCCCCTCCCCGACGCGGAGGGAGGACCCTGTCGATGCCCATGACAGACACATGGGCAATGCCATTATGATGGTTGTGGATATGGTTGGCCACTGGTGTATCCTTGCCCTTGGAAATGTCGTTAAGGTGTTCGCCCACTCGTCTGCGGAACTCGCGGATGGTCTTACCGACATATTCCTTGCCGCACTCGCAGGCGAGGCGGTAGATCACCCCTCGGGTCCTACAGTTAATGAAATGATTAATGGTGTATACCTTCCCAGTGTTGTTACTGCGGAAAGTCTTGCCAGTTTGCAAGTGGCTGCATGCAATGCAGCCACTGCATCTGTAACAACCTTTGATGTTAGACTGTAACCACATGGAGCCAGAGGGTGCAGGGGGTATAAACTCGCTTGAGACCAGTCTATCACAAAGATTGCGTCCTCTACGGTATGTAATATGAGGATATTCCCCCACCATCTCTCTTATGTAATATGGTACAGGGACAGGTTTGCATACGATGGGGCACAGGGACTCCCCATCGCGGTGCCCCTGAGCTGGTGGTAGACCCTGCCGCTGAAGGAGAACACATTATGGGTGAGTGTGAACTCCAGCAGACGGAGGATGAAGAGACTGTGGGCGTGATACTGGTGACCTCGGCTACTCAGGAAATGTTCCACGGCCTTAAGACCCAAGGAGTGGAGGATACTTGAGTATAACGCCTCTACGTCTATACTGGCAAGCAGACTGTCTGCCTCTGTATAGATCCCCTCCAGCCGCTTCAGGAGATCTGTAGTGTCGCGGGAATAGGAGGGAAGGGCGGTCACAAAAGGGGCCAAAATTTTGTCCACGTATATCCCTACATTTTGACATAGATTGCCCACTCCTGATACTATGGGGCGTCCCTTCAACGGATTTGTTCCCTTATGAAGTTTGGGGAGGCAATAGAAAGTGGCCATGCAAGGGCAAGAGGGAAATAGAAACTTGAACTCCTCATCAGAAATAATCTGTGCCAGCTTGGCCTCCTCAAGGATGGTTTTTAATTCTGACCTAAAATCATTAGTCGGATCCCGAGGTAACACCTCATATGTAGAGGGATCATGCAGAAGGGATTCACACATTGCTCTGTATTGGCCTTGATCCATGACCACCGTGTTTCCCCCCTTGTCTGAGGGTTTAATTACAATGGAGCGGTCGCTCTCAAGGTCAGAAATCACGGTGGCCTGGGCACGGTCAATATTAGAGCGGTGTGATGGTCTAAGCTCCTCGACCTGATGTGAGACCAAGTCTAAAAAAACATCGATACAAGATGGGTCTGCAGACACTGGTGGCATTTTGTTACTTTTTATTTTCAGGTTGGTGAAGGGACCCAGACCCTTGTGCTGTACTGGCTCCCTGTCAAGATCAAAGAGCAGATGTACGTCCGACAGGATCTCGAGAGGGATGCCGAGTTCGCGGCACTGTTTCCTTTCCTGCAACCTGAAAAATTTGTGCCAGCGTAATTTGTGGACAAACAGATTGAGATCTTTGATAATGTCGAATCTGTTGAAATTGGGAGTGGGTACAAATGAAAGACCTAGTTGGAGCATCTGGGTTTCAGTGGCACTGAGAGGGCGTGATGACAGGTTGACAACCTGTCTTATATATGTGTTTTGTGAATATCCTCTTTTTGTGCCATTTATTCTAATTATCACTTATTAAATGTTAAGTTGTATTCCCTCTGTCCCCATTCAGGGGATCAGTCCATTTGCTTTCTGAATATTGGGAGTATATTGGTCAAGCCTGTATTGAGCTAGACCTTGTGCACTGTTTTTCATTATTTATATTACTTCTATGGTATTTTAATCTGGTTCTCATAAACTGAGTTGTTCGTCTTACATATTGCAGGTTGCAGGGACACTCCAAAAGATAGATAACAAAGGATGAGCCGCAATCCAAGTGTGTTTTTATTTTAAAATTTTCCCCTGTGATAGATGAAGTAAAATCTGATTGTCCGGAGGAGATGTTCCTGGAGCATAAACATTTTATGTTCACATCGGTGATTTCCGATGGTACCCTGAGTATTTGTAGGCATGCTGAATTTTTCAGTTTTTAAACAAAATTCACTATACTCGGTGCCAAGATGTTTTTTAAGGTTATGTTCCTTCTGTATGTGATATTTGGTTTCTTTGGTAATATTTTTTTCAGAATGGAGTCATTCAGTAGAGTGTTCCAGTTTTTTGTGAAGATATTTTTTATTTCATTATGGGCAGTGTTATAGGTGGTAATAAAATTATATTTTAATTGATCTTCATTTTTATTTTTGTTGATTATTTTTCTATTCCCTGTTGCACAGTCTTTTTGAGTCAGAAAACACGTTTTTGAGAAATCTAACATGTCTGTGTTACAAACTCTGTAGAGACGAGATGCGGCTGAAAGAATTTGTCATGGCGGTCTAACGGAGGAGAAGAGGAAAGAGAAGGTCTACATGACAGGAGATGTCCTTGGATGTAAGAGGTATGTGGTCAAGTACTAGGGGCGGGGGTGCCAGAGAAAGGACCCGCCCAGGGTGCCAAACACCCTAGGCACGCCACTGGTGCAGTGACTGGCATATGGTAGACTCACTAACCAAGCCAGTTGTAGTAAATAAATAAATCTTTCTTTACTAAAGTGTGGATAGGAGTAGTAGTACATCCAACAGTATCAAAGTACAGTTCCAAGCAAAACATCTGACTTGTGGTATAGATCACTATCAGTTTGACCCAGGGAGTAATAAACATATAAAACTATAGGCTGGGTTCTCCTTACAAAAATTAATGCAAAACTTAACTTTTACTTAGATTATTAAAATATGCTAATAAATAAAAAAGTGCTCAAAATCATAGATTTTTTGAGTTACATTAAGGTTGAGGTAATTTCGGCTAGATAGTCCTATAAAGCTCATACAATTCAGTTGCGGTTTATAGACTCAGAAGCATTCTAAATAACTGCTTGCCTGGGTACTCTGTCCCTATTGATACTACTCTTCTCAAGGGGAGCACCTCAATGGCTGTCGTCAGAGTAACCGCCCTGAAAAGAGCGACCCCCAGCCTGCTGGAACCTCGGGCCTTACACTAAGTAACCCTATATCTGGCTAAACCCTCTATGCTCCAATGCGTTTCGCCGGGGCTACCGGCTCTTCAGGGAGTGGCGTGGTGGGTAATTAAATTGAGGAATGGCACTGGCAAGTGCTGGCTTCTTTCCCCTTCCTTATAAGCACAGACCCCTGCCCATTCTAGGGGCTTGTCGGCGCTGGTGGCCAATCGCAGGCGGAGGACTGGGATCGGCTGGTTTGCTCAGTCTACCTCCCTCTCCGCTCGCTAGCTTCTTCCTAAGCGTCACTAGGGGCGGGGAAGTTGCCATGGGGATAAAAACAATGCTTCCCCGGCAGGATTGCTGGTATCGCTCCTGTCCTGCATTTGACACATTTGATATACTAATCTCATACAGGGCCTTATGGATAGATTAGTTAATAGCCACTACCAACCCCCACCACAGCCGGATACATTGCTATCACGGAGCCCGAAAGGGACGTTTAGGTGTGGAAGATGTGTTGCCTGTGATCAAGTCCTGGTCACTAAAAGTTTCAGATCAGCATGTACTGGCAATGAATACTACCTCAGGGACTTTATCAACTGGCAGACCAGCGGTGTAGTATATCTAGCTAAATGTATGTGCCCATTGGACTATATAGGCAAAACGAAAAGAGAATTTAAACGCAGGATTAGGGACCACTTTAATGACATCTTGAATAAAAAGGACACATCTGTAGCCAGACATATTATAGAAACATAGAAACAGAATGTGTTGGCAGATAAGAACCATTTGGCCCATCTAGCCTGCCCAATATACTGAATTCTATGAATAGCCCCTGGCCCTATCTTATATGAAGGATGGGCTTATGCCTATCCCATGAATGCTTAAACTCCTTCACTGTATTTGCAGCTACCACTTCTGCAGGAAGGCTATTCCATGCATCCACTACTCTCTCAGTAAAGTAATACTTCCTGATATTCCTTTTAAACCTTTGCCCCTCTAATTTAAAACTATGTCCTCTTGTAGCAGTTTTTCTTCTTTTAAATATTCTCTCCTCTTTTACAGTGTTGATTCCCTTTATATATTTAAAAGTTTCTATCACATCCCCTCTGTCTCGTCTGTCTTCCAAGCTATACATGTTAAGGTCCTTTAACCTTTCCTGGTAAGTTTTATCCTGCAATCCATGTACTAGTTTACTAGCTCTTCTCTGAACTCTCTCGAAAGTATCAATATCTTTCTGGAGATATAGTCTCCAGTACTGCGCACAATACTCCAAATGAGGTCTCACTAGTGCTCTGTAGAGCGGCATGAGCACCTCCCTCTTTCTACTGTTAATGCCTCTCCCTATACACCCAAGCGTTCTGCTAGCATTTCCTGCTGCTCTATGATATTGTCTGCCTACCTTTAAATCTTCTAAAATAATGACCCCTAAATCCCTTTCCTCAGATACTGAGGTTAGGACTGTATCACTGATTTTATATTCTGCTCTTGGGTTTTTACGCCCCAGGTGCATTAATGCATTATTTCGCTGATAAATATATTAAACAATATGGGTCCCAGAACAGATCCCTGAAGTACCCCACTGGTAACAACACCATGGTCTGAATATACTCCATTGACTACAACCCTCTGTTGTCTGTCCCTCAGCCACTGCCAAATCCATTTAACAATAATGGGAGTCCAAGCTCAAAGACTGCAATTTATTGATAAGCCTTCTATGTGGGACATTATCAAAAGCCTTACTAAAGTCTAGATAAGCGATGTCTACTGCACCTCCGCCATCTATTATTTTAGTCACCCAATAAAAAAAATCAATAAGATTAGTTTGACATGATCTCCCTTACGTAAACCCATGCTGTTTTTTATCTTTAAATCCATGGGATTTTAGATGTTCCACAATCCTCTCCTTAGGTTTGGTTTCCATTAATTTCCCCACTATTGATGTCAGGCTTACTGGCCTATAGTTGCCCGATTCCTCCCTACTACCTTTCTTGTGAATGGGCACAACATTTGCTAATTTCCAATCTTCTGGGACGACTTCTGTTACCAGTGATTAGTTAAATAAATCTGTTAATGGTTTTACTAGTACACCGCTAAGCTCTTTTAATAGCTTTGGGTGTATCCCATCAGGCCCCTGTGACTTATTTGTATTAATTTTAGACAGCTGACTTAGAACCTCTTCCTCTGTAAAGACACATGCATCAAAAGATTAATTAGTCTTCCTCCCTAACTGAGGTCCTTTCCCTTCATTTTCCTTTGTAAAAACTGAACAGAAGTATTCATTGAGGCAGTCAGCTAGTTCTTTATCTTCTTCCATATACCTTCCTTCTTTTGTTTTTAATTTGGTAAATCCTTGTTTTAATTTCCTTTTTTCATTTATGTATCTAAAGAATGTCTTATCACCTTTTTTCACTGACTGAGCTAATTTCTCTTCTGCCTATGCTTTAGAAGCTCTTATAACTTGCTTGGCCTCTCTCTGCCTAATCTTATAAATTCCTCTGTCATCCTCGTTTTTTTGTTTTTTTTTATGATTACTAAATGCTGTCTTTTTGTTTTTAATGATTTTGGTCACTTCTGCTGAGTACCACAGTGGTCTCTTCCTTTTTTTGCTTCTACTGACAAGCCTAATGCAATTATCTGTTGCCTTCAATAGTGCCACTTTTAAGTAGTTCCATTTCTCCTGGACTCCATTGAAACTGTTCCAGTCTGATAGAAACTCATATACCACTAGTCTAATTTTAGAAAAGTCAGTTTTTCTAAAATCTAAAACTTTTTTTTTTGTGTGGTGTGACTGTAAACCACACTGACTGGTGATCACTAGATCCCAAGCTTTCCCCTACAGTAATATTAGATACCAAATTCCCATTTGTGAATACTAAATCGAAAATGGCCTCCTTCCGGGTTGGCTCCTCAACTACTTGCTGTAGAGATAATCCCAGTAGGGAATTTGGAATATCTGTACTCCTGGCAGAACTAGCTATTTTGGTTTTCCAGTTTACATCAGGAAGATTAAAGTCTCTCATAATGATAACTTCCCCTTTCAATGTAATTTTAGCTATTTCCTCAACTAGTAGATCATCTAATTCTTTGACTTGGCCAGGTAGTCTATTTATCAAACCTACACGAGTTACCTTATGAATATCAAGCTGCAACGTAACCCAAACTGACTCTAAATTGGTCTCGCTAACTTGTATTAGATTAGATTTTATACTATCTTTCACATACAGGGCTACCTCTCCCCCTTTCTTGCCTTCTCTGTCTTTCCTATATAGAGAGAACCCTGGTATTGTTATAGCCCAGTCATTACTTTCATTGAACCATGTCTCAGTAACAGCCACTAAATCTATATTCTCAGATGCCATTATAAACTCAAGTTCATTGATCTTATTCTCTAAACTGCGAGCATTTGTAGACAAGACTCTGAGCTTGTAATTTCTTAACCTATGTGCTACTGGCATCTTCTGGCATTGTTCCGGGGGGCATCACCCTTTTGCACCCCTTTCCTAGTTTAAATGCTCCTTAGCAAATACTTTAATATTAATGAAGTACATAATGGTAACACATCATCCCTCTGCTTCTTGGTGATTCAGCATGTGCCCCAAAACTCACATGGGGGAGACTGGGATAATGCTATCCTCCGGACAGAAACAAGAAGGATCTTTAAAATGAAAAGTATTACCCCCTCCCCCATGGCCTTAATGAAGTGCTCTCATATAAACCTTGTTTTATAATAAGATCGTAGGGGATACTTTTTATACTGTCTGCTACATACATATTTTTGGCTTGTGGTTGTTCTTGGGTAAAGAATTGTCTTGCCCATAGAATCATCTGTTCTTCCATCTATATCTACCTATGGCCAGACAAACCTTGCATTATGTGTTATTCAATTCAAGTGGGGTCTTTGTAGAACGCCATACCTATATATAAAGATGTGAGTCCCTGGAGGAGTATATGGGATGTTTCCCATGTCTCCCGTTTGATAATCCGCTATTTGTCTTTGTTATATTATATATGAAATCCTCCTCCCCAATTCTGATGCACCATCTGAGAGATCGATAAATAATTTGCCTCCTGGCTCGTTAGAGGAAATGTTTGAAAAGGCAGAGATATAAGTATAAATGAGATTAGGATATTAAATGTGTCAAATGCATGACAGGCAAGATACCAGCAAACCTGCAGGGGAAGCGTCGTTCTATCCCCATGACAACTTCCCCGCTCCTTGTGACGCTTAGGCAGAAGCTAGCGAGTGGAGAGGGAGGGAAACTGAGCAAACCAGCTGGTCCCAGCCCTCCGTCTGAGATTGGCCACCAGCGCCGACGAGCCCCTACAATGGGTGGGGCTCTGTGTTTATAAGGAAGGGGAAAGCAGCCAGCACTTGCCAGTGCCATTCCTCACTTGAACTACCCACCACGCTGTTCTCTGAAGAGCCGATAGACCTGGCGAAACGCGTTGGAGCATAGAGGGTTTAGCCAGATATAGGGTTACTTAGTGTAAGGCCCGAGGTTCCAGCAGGCTGGGGGGGTCGCTCTTTTCAGGGCGGTTACTCTGACAACAGTCATTTAGGTGCTCCCCTTGAAAAGAGTAGTATCAATAGGGACAGAGTACCCAGGCAAGCAGTTATTTAGAATGCTTCTGAGTCTATAAACCGCAACTGAATTGTATGAGCTGTATTGGACTATATAGCCAAAATTACCTCGACCTCCATGTAACCCAAAATATCTATGACTTTGAGCACTTTTTTATTTATTATCATATTTTAATAATCTAAGTAAAAGTTAACTTTTGCATTAATTTTTGTAAGGAGAACCCAGCCTATAGTATTATACAGTTCAGTGCATTTCCTACCCAAAAGCAATGTATGGATAGCAGCAATGATGGGTGTTGTGGTACTGCTTCTCTCTATCTTTCTAAAGTTTCTCTGTGGTACCTAAGGCATGCAGCTGAGTTTTTTATAAAGGTTTCTGTAATTCCCAGGCTGAGGGGTACAGAGTTAAGATTCAGCTGGTCAAACTGTCTCAATGTGTGTAAGGGTGCATCAGCAATGTTCTCTCTCCCATCAGCAAAGTCTATCTGTGCCAAAAAAAAGCACTATACCTTGCTGTGTCACTCCAAAGCACAGCCTTACAGATTCTGGACTTTCTAGTTTCCTTTCTCTCTAGAGTACATTTGTAGTAGAGTAGCAGTGGCTGTGGATGCCTCAGAGATGAAGATTCTGAGCTCAGGCCTATTTCTGAGGAGTAGACACATATAGTTCTTCTCTTTCCCTCAGCTAAGCACAGACACTTACAGTAACTGACTACAGGGTGGACCCAGGTCCATCTCCTAGCAAACTATAATGGTTTAGTCAAGGTGTTAACGCTAACTTATCCATACAATGATGTTAGGTATACAATTAGTTAATTAGACCATTTCCCTTCACAATACAACAGTCTGGCAGCAAGATACACATTCAGATCACCTTTAATTACCGGCCCGCACCTGTACTTACTATTTGCTTCATATACCACATACAGGTACAACCCAGCAAGTACAGGTGTGGCCTGACAAATATCGGTGATCCGCATGCGGATCCTGCCGCATTCTGTATGGCCAGCCTCAGGCCACTTTTAAAGAAAGACAATTAATCTAGAATGAATTATAGGGTACTTTTTATCAAAGATATGCTCAAGTTTTGAAATGCAGTTTTGAAGCTAAAACCAGGTGTGGATCATAAAGGAAGAGATTCTACTTCTGCTCTTTTTCTGAAAACCTGATCAAAACCTGAATGTGTACAAGCAGCCTTACGTTGCTTGTAAGGCCTCTTTCACACAGTCAGTGTTTTCCACCAGTGATTGTGAGCCAAAATCAGGTGCCGTCGAACACATAGAACAGGTGCAAATCTTTCCATTATACCTTATCTCTTTGGAGGCTTCACTCCTGGTTAGGGCTCACGATCACTGATGGAAATCACTGACTAAACACTGACTGTGTGAAAGCGGCCTTAGGTTGCAACATGGAAATCTTTGGCAATGATTTCTCTATTCTGTTCTGATTTGAACAAATGCCATTTTGACAAAAAACATATGGTTCCTGTAAAGAGTCATATTAGGGCCATCTGACAGCAGTTTGAGGGTTCATGCATGTGTTTTCATTCAGCTTATACACTGCTATAGAGCTGTAACACAGCACTCATACAGGTGTAGGGGTCTCAATATACCTCTGATTTCACACACAGACATCTGAAAGTTTTTTCCTGTCATATTCTGTACGAATTCAGTAAAACCATGGCATGTTCCATTAGACAACATATTACAGTATTGCAAGCATGTGCAGTATGCCTTGCATCTTGTATTTCTCTTATGAACAAAAATGCTAGTTTCCACCCTGAATGTCTCTCAACTAGACTACTGCAACTTCCTTCTCTGTGGCCTCCCATCTAAAACTCTTGTTTACCTGCAATCCATCTTCAGCTCTGTTGCCCAATTAATCCGCCTTTCCCCTCTGCCAATCCTTTTCCAATTCTTTCCCAGCTAATACAATTCAAAATATAAAAAAAATGACATACAAGGCCATCCACAATCTGCCCTTCCATACATCACTGGTCTTATCTGCTACCTCCCCACGCGCAATCTTCAATCCTCCCAAGATCTCCTTCTTTGCTTTACCGACACAATCATCTCCGAGATTTCTCCCTATGAATCGCCCAGACCCTAGACCTTGCTACTCCAGCACATCAGACTCTCCTCCAACAACAAAACTTTCAAAAACAACCGGAAAACCCACCTCTTTCGGAAAGCCTACCAGCTGCAATAACCCTGCAGCCACTACAATACTATCTGAGAAGCTTCTACCCTCACCTCCTGTCTCCTTCCCCTTTCTCTTGTAGATTGTAACCCCTATGGGCAGGGACCTCTTCCACTCTGTCCAAGTCTGTTCATGCTTGCTGTACTTGTTTTCTTTGATATTATGTATGTATAGCCCTTTTCATATGTACAGGGCCCTGGAATTAATGACACTTAAAAATAAATAACAAATTATATAATAAATATTTTTCATCCAATTTGGCAGCAAAGGTGTGTTCTGTCTGTCAAAGAAAATATACTTGAAGACAGTTTCAATTTACTGTCCACAGAAGAACAAATATTTTCATAGGGGAAGGAATCAATAGTGTAGGGGGGAAAAATGAAACAATTGCTTGTGAGGGTTGTATAAGGCTACAAATAGTCGGTTTTGTTCCCTTTTTTTTTTTTTTAAGAACCACTATCGCACTTGTCCATAAACTGTGCACTTGTATTCACTTCAACAGGGCTGAACTGCAATACCACAACCAATGGACAAACCCATGGCATTGAATTTGTTTAAAAAAAATGAACTTTTTTTCAAACCCCCCGAAAAATCCTTTTAAGAGCACACTAAACGAAAGGGCATTTTACTTTTCCCATTTGTTAACATCTTCAGAATCTGTTTAAGGATGGGTAAGAGGTAGTCAGGTACAGTACGTATCTGCCTCTTTCTGACTGCACACATGGCACATTTTACATGAATAGTGCAAATACTGAAAAGAAGGCCTTGAAACATCAAACATAAGTTGAAAATGCTTTCTATTCCAGATGAATGCCACATTGTTAAACCTTTGCAGAACAGACCTGACATCTGCTCTAGCACAAAATATCATTCATTGCAAATTAATTAATCACAACTTTTATAACGCATTTACATTGTTCAGTTGTCAGGAATTGAAAGTCATTGAATTCATCCTTTCTCTCTCCCTGTTCAATTACGCAGTCTATAAATGCAATTGTAGTTTTATGATAAATGATTATGAGTAACGGAAGGCAGGGTTTTACTTATTCATTCACAGAATGCAAGCCTCAGGAAAAATAGAAATAAGAAGTAGTAGGAATTGCAAACTTTGGGTTCGGGTATGATTACAATTTGTAATGACAGGAATAGTACTTTAGTTATATCAACAGCTCATTCAAATGAGGTATGTACTTCTATCACCACTGAAGCCATGGGCTAGAGTACTTTAGTGGTTATGGACAGTTCACATGGTTTCACATAATCTCACATTTTAGAATCCTAATTATGGGGGGGGGGGGGGGGGCGAGGCCAGAAGCCTATGTAGGTGAATGCAAAGTCTCTGACCTCTGTGCGCCAAACGCCTGCATAAGCTGCAAAATAACACTCTTCAACTCCCCAAATGGAGGTCCTGGTCACTGTCCCAGTCTACATCTTGGGCACTTTCCTTAGAAGGGAGATCGCATCCATTGCTGCATCCATTATGGTATCAGAGCATGTATCCTCAGCTCCAGATGGGCTTACAGCAGCTTCATCCTTGCGATGAGTTGCTATATCCAACTCCCAACTAGTCTCCCAGTAAAAGCTTCTCCAGTGGCTCCTGGGACCCCTTACCATCATCTCTCCTGTCTGTAAATGCTGCAGGCATATTCCACCAATAGGCCACAGCATTCTAGCTACCACTTCTAACCATAAAAAGGGCGGTCCAACATGAATCTGCCTTACACATTTTTGTCCAGCCGAAACCCAGCACTGATGCCGGGAAACAGCCAGATTCCATTATACAAGCCTATATAAAGACAACTTAGTCTCAAATAGCTTGAAAAGTAACAATAATCTTAATTACATATACAAAACATGATAAAAATAGAGATGAAATACAGGCAACACCTTCATATGGAGGCTGAAACACGCGTCGGGTGTGCGGTCCTCCTGAGGTGATTACTTTACTTATGGGTATGTAAGGATAATTTTTATCCGCTAATTGCTTACTTCTTGAGTGAGAGGTCATGAGCACCAGATTAGTAGACACAAGTCCTAATACTTTTTTATTAACTGATTAATGTTTGCTTGCTATCACTGGGCAGCTAAGTAGTGTATATTTCTTGACTCCCCTATGTGTTGATTGTAGTGTTACATTATCAGACAGAATAACAGAATAAAGTGGTCTTAAAAGGCAGAAAATGCTCAAAACCCCATATGCTGTTGCGCATTTCTAAACGGGGGAGCAAATCCTGCACAAGTGATCCGTTGCTAACAGCAATCCCCAGCAAAAATGCATACAGTAGCGGATGCCTGCAGCAGACCACATGTACCACGAAGACATCCTACATAGGATAGCCAAATGTGTGGATGTGATTGGCTATATAAAACAGAGATTTACAAAAAATGGTGCACTACAATAGTAAATGCAATTGACAATATATGGCTAAACCCTGACACTGATATTAAAATGAGACTTTCACCAATATATTCTTACATCAAGAACATACCGGAGCACGCGCACCCCGTCATGGTATCTCAAAGTGGCAAGGAACCTAACGCTAACCTACCTGTACTGTATGGGAAATTACAGGGGCCGTATGGGCAATTACAGGGACATAAGGTCTGACACTCAGCGAACAACTCCCAGTTACCTCCAGCGTAAAATCACACATACAATGGGAGGAGGGAGGAGGCTGTGAGTACCTCCCACCTACCACTGACTCATGTGACGCAGGAGTATCGGACCTTATGCCCCTGTAATTGCCCATACGGCACAGGTAGGTTAGCATTAGGCCCCGTGCCACTTTGAGATACCTTGACAGGGTGCGCGGGCTCCGGTATGTTCTTGATATAAGAATATATTGGCAAAAGTCTCATTTTAATATCAGTGTGAGGGATTATCCATATATTGTCAATTGCATTTACCATTGTAGTGCGCCATTTTTTATAAATCTTAGTTTTACATTATCCCTTTTTGAGGGGAATAGATGCTGCCCACTATATTATTTGGGCTTTTGTTCGTTTTTGTGCTATGTAACCTGCATTTATTAATCAGATTCCATCTATGGGGTCCGGTGGTGAACGACAGTATCCAGCACTGCCAGATCCAGCAAGCTATAGCATGTAGTTCTCTGCCAGAACAGCCTGTCATATCAGGTAACCAGTGATGTGAACATAGCCTTAATCGGGGGCGTTGCGAGGATAAAATATTCAGGGCCTGGGCCCCGAATGTACTGCCTGCCAGGTAGATCCAGCTGTATTGCCATCCTCAGGACAGCAATAGAATTGAATCTAATGCCCTGCAAGAGCTGAAGGACCTGTGATGATATCACAGTCCATGTGATCAGTTCTAAATGCAGTAGCTGAAAAGGACCTGCCATGATGTCCCCATCATGTGACCAGTGCAGGAGAGAATGGCTCAGTAGTGAAGAGAAGTCCTAGGAAGAAGCTGTGGTGAGGTCTGCTACATTAGGAGAGGTAAGTAAAGAGGTAGATCACTCAGTGTGAGAGGCAGAGCAATGTTGGGAGTTGTAGTTATTTAACTGGGACTGTATGTTAGGGCTTAAGGAAGGGAAGTTATTTACATGGGATAGTGGGGTGGAGTGATGTTATTTACATGGGACTGAAAGTTGAGGGGATAATGTTATTTAAATGGGAATGCATGTTAGAGGTGGCTGGGGCAGGGTGATGTTATTTACATGGGACTATATGTTGAAGATGGCTGATATTATTTACCTGGGACTGAATGTTGAGGGGTTATGTTATTTACATGGGACTGCATGTTGGAGGTGCCTGGGGAAGGGGTGATTTTATTTACATGGGACTGTATGCTGAAGGTGTCTGGGGGAGGGAGGGATGTTATTTACATGGGACTGAATATTGAGGGGGTGATGTTATTTACATGGGACTAAATGTTGAAGGCAGCTGGGGAGGGGGGGAGGTTCTTTACATGGGATTGTATGTTGAAGGTGGCTGGGGAGGGCGTGATGTTATTTTGGAGGGGGCAGGAAAGATGGTGTGATGTTATTTACATGGGACTGTATTTTGGAGGGGGCTGTAGATAGAGAGGGATGTTATTTATATGGGACTGTATATTGGAGGGGGCTGGAGAGATGGTGTAATGGTATTTACATGGGACTCTATGGCAGAGGAGGGAAATAATGTTATTTACATGGGACTGTATGGTGGAGGGGCTCAGGAATTATAATTTCTGAGGACAGTAAACAGAGGAATATAACTGCAGGGGGCACTTCAGGGGGCATTATAAATGCTGGAGGCGCTTCAGGGTGAACATTATAACAGTAGGGGGCAATATAAATACTGGGGGCACTTCAGGGTGAGCATTATAACAGTAGGGGGAGATATAAATACTAGGGGCACTGTGGGGGCATTATAACAGTAGGGGACGACCTAGAGAATTGGGCCATATGCATTGGGGCTTGGGCCCCGGATCTTTTAAGACCATAGCAACGCCCCTGGTCTTAACTAAAATCATCTTTTGCCAATGAGTTCTTGGACATGTCATTGAGACAAAGGTTCACTTTTTCTACCTGTACTGTAAATGGGGGAGAATTTTTAATCCTGTCTGCACTGTAGACAGTGCAAAGTGAGGCAGGCAGTCAAAAAATGTGCTTAGGTCACTCAGACTGGATGATAAATTTGGTGCATGGCTAGACACGTTTGTCTAATTTTACACCATCTATTGGTTGGCTTACTTTACAACAGGATTTTGTGTCAAAGTTTTGATGCATGCTGGCACATCTTAGCCCATGCCCCCTGTTGAGCAAGTCAGTCTATTATTCTTTTTAGAACACGTTTCCTAATAGTCTTAAAGTGTTGGTAAAAAGTTGAAAATAGTAATATGGTATATGGTAGAGATGAGTGAACCAGTCAAGATCTGTTTGAGGTCCGGTTCACCAAATTTTTAAAAAAGTTTGATTTGGACCTGAATCGATTCGGGCTCAACCAAAGTTGTTCCAATTGCCCTGAAAGTTGGTATATAACCCCCTCTAGCAGGGAGACTCTCTTGACTATCTACCATAGGGTTTGGTAGACTTTTCTTTCCACTTCTTATGAAAAAGGAAAGTGCCCCTCTGGGAAGGGGCAGTGAAGACTGGGAGGACTCCACTGAAAGCCTTCTTATGGCTGCAAGAAGGAGGAGCAGGAAGAACGCTGTGACCCCTGGCTCCATGGCACGGTGTCGGACTCTGAAGTCATCTCCACATCATCCTGCTGCAAGGAGGAGTGAGCCATCCAAACCACTATCTCATCCACTTTCTCCTCAACTATAATGTGGCGCCTTTCCGAAGCCAGCAGGGACAACTGAGGCCTACTGCTATTACTAAGATCGCTACTTCTGGCAGGATAGATGGTGCGGCTACTACCTACATTCTGGCTCTGGGTCTTTTTTTATAACCCTTCCGTAGCCTGGACATTTTTGGGCCTCTAACCTGTTATGCACTAACCTGTGTATTGGTGTAGTAAACACATATATATCCTGCTAGTTGGAATATAATAAACAACCCCCTGACCCCCAAAAAAAAGAAATTGATTAATAACGTGTGAAATAGGGAAACGGATTTGGGCCTAAATTCTTTATCACTCTCAGATACTTTTGTGTGCTACCCTGTCTATTGGCATAATAATCATGTATATATAGTGCTAGTTTGAATATAATCAACAACCCCCCCCCCAAAAAGAAAAACATTTGATTGCAAACTCGGGAATAAAGGGAAACTGTTTTGACCTAAATTCGTTTTCACTCCCAGATACTCTTGTGTTCTACTCTGTCTATTGGTGTAGCAATCGCGTATTTATATGCTTCTAGTTTTAATATAATCACCCCCCCCCCCCAACCCCCTGCGTGAAATAGGGAAACGGATTTGGGTCTAAATTCCTTATCAGTCCCAGATACTTTTGCGTGCTACCCTGTCTATTGGTGCAGTAATAACATATATATGCTGCTAGTTTGAATATAATCAACAACCCCACCTCCCCAAAACAAAAAAATTTGATTACTAACGTGGGAATAAAGAGAAATGGATTTGGACCTAAATTCGTTATCACTCCCAGATACTTTTGTTTTCTACCCTGTCTATTGGTGTAGTAATCATGTATATAAGATGCTTGTTTGAATATAATCAGTCCCCAATAAATAAAAAAAAGAAACTTGATTGGAAATGTATTTGTGAACATAGAAATAGAGGGAAACTTATTTAGGCCTAAATTCGTTATCCCTCACAGATACTTTTATGTGCTGGCCTATGTATTGTTGTTGATCACCTATATTCTGGTTTAATTAAATTGAACAAGTCCCAAAAAGATTTAAGTTCCGACCGTGTGGAAATAGAATTCACGGAAACTGGCAATTTAGGCCTGATGCTCAATTTCTTGTTAATACACAAAGGAAGATTTCTGCTGTATCTTGTGCCTTTTAGTAAATATATATATATATATATATATATATATATATATAGTGGTTGAATAAAATTTAACAATGCCAAATAAAATTAAATTTCCACCGTGTGGAAACCGAAAATATGTAAAGAGACGTTTTCAACTTAACACACACAGGTAGATTGCTGCCACACCAAGCGTATTGCTGAAGTAATCATGTACAGTCGTGGCCAAAAGTTTTGAGAATGACACAAATATTAGTTTTCACAAAGTTTGCTGCTAAACTGCTTTTAGATCTTTGTTTCAGTTGTTTCTGTGATGTAGTGAAATATAATTACACGCACTTTATACGTTTCAAAGGCTTTTATCGACAATTACATGACATTTATGTAAAGAGTCAGTATTTGCAGTGTTGGCCCTTCTTTTTTAGGACCTCTGCAATTCGACTGGGCATGCTCTCAATCAACTTCTGGGCCAATTCCTGACTGATAGCAACCCATTCTTTCATAATCACTTCTTGGAGTTTGTCAGAATTAGTGGGTTTTTGTTTGTCCACCCGCCTCTTGAGGATTGACCACAAGTTCTCAATGGGATTAAGATCTGGGGAGTTTCCATGCCATGGACCCAAAATGTCAACGTTTTGGTCCCCGAGCCACTTAGTTATCACTTTTGCCTTATGGTACGGTGCTCCATCGTGCTGGAAAATGCATTGTTCTTCACCAAACTGTTGGATTGTTGGAAGAAGTTGCTGTTGGAGGGTGTTTTGGTACCATTCTTTATTCATGGCTGTGTTTTTGGGCAAAATTGTGAGTGAGCCCACTCCCTTGGATGAGAAGCAACCCCACACATGAATGGTCTCAGGATGCTTTACTGTTGGCATGACACAGGACTGATAGTAGCGCTCACCTTTTCTTCTCCGGACAAGCCTTTTTCCAGATGCAAACAATCGGAAAGAGGCTTCATCGGAGAATATAACTTTGCCCCAGTCCTCAGCAGTCCATTCACCATACTTTCTGCAGAAGATCAATCTGTCCCTGATGTTTTTTTTGGCTTTTTTGCTGCCCTTCTTGACACCAGGCCATCTTCCAAAAGTCTTCGTCTCACTGTGCGTGCAGATGCGCTCACACCTGCCTGCTGCCATTCCTGAGCAAGCTCTGCACTGGTGGCACTCCGATCCCACACCTGAATCCTCTTTAGGAGACGATCCTGGCGCTTGCTGGACTTTCTTGGACGCCCTGAAGCCTTCTTAACAAGAATTGAACCTCTTTCCTTGAAGTTCTTGATGATCCTATAAATTGTTGATTGAGGTGCAATCTTAGTAGCCACAATATCCTTGCCTGTGAAGCCATTTTTATGCAACGCAATGATGGCTGCACACGTTTCTTTGCAGGTCACCATGGTTAACAATGGAAGAACAATGATTTCAAGCATCACCCTCCTTTTAACATGTCAAGTCTGCCATTTTAACCCAATCAGCCTGACATAATGATCTCCAGCCTTGTGCTCGTCAACATTCTCACCTGAGTTAACAAGACGATTACTGAAATGATCTCAGCAGGTCCTTTAATGACAGCAATGAAATGCAGTGGAAAGTTTTTTTTGTGATTAAGTTAAAGAGGACCTTTCACTAGAATAAAACATCTAAACTAACTATACAGACATGGAGAGCGGCGCCCAGGGATCCCCCTGCACGTACTGTTATCCCCGGGCGCCGCTCCGTTCGCCCGGTATAGGCTCCGGTATCTTCATAGTTAAGCTCCACCCAGGGGAACCTGCCGGGGTCTCCTTCTCCCATGCTGTAGCGCTGGCCAATCGCAGCGCTCAGCTCATAGCCTGAGAGAAAAAAAAGCCTCTCAGGCTATGAGCTGAGCGCTGTGATTGGCCAGCGCTACAGCATGGGAGAATGAGACGCCGGCAGGTTCCCCTGGGTGGAGCCTAACTATAAAGATACCGGAGGCTATAACGGGAGAACGGAGCGGCGCCCGGGGATAACAGTAAGTGCAGGAGGATCCCTGGGCACCGCTCTCAATGTCTGTATAGTTAGTTTAGATGTTTTATTCTAGTGAAAGGTCCTCTTTAATTTTCATGGCAAAGAAGGACTATGCAATTCATCTGATCACTCTTCATACCATTCTGGAGTATATGCAAATTGCTATTATAAAAACTTAAGCAGCAACTTTTCCAATTTCCAATATTTATCTAATTCTCAAAACTTTTGGCCACGACTGTACATATGCTGCTTAATTATATTGAAAGCACCCTTCAGAAAAAAATTAAATTGCGACCGTGGGGTAATTGAAAATACGTAAATGGATGATTGAGGCGTGACTCTCAATTTCAACTTAACACAAACACAGGTAGATTGCTGCCACACCATGGGTATTGCTGCAGTAATCATGTATATATGCTGCTTAATTAAACTTAAAGCACCCCTGAAAAAAAAATCTATTGCGACCATGTGGAAACTGAAAATATGTAAATACGCCACGCTGTGGAGGTCTTTGCTAGGGGGAGTGGGTGGGGTGCTGTGGAGGTCACTGTTAAAGGAACGTACTGCTGTGAAGAACAAAGTTTAAGGGGTAGGCTGCTGTGGAGGTCACATTTTAGGGTGGCTGGGCACTGTGGGGGGGGTTAGTGTTAAGGGGTGGGGGAAAAATAACTGAAATAAAGTGGCCTAAATGGGAGGAAATGCTCAAAAAACCCAAATACTGTAGCTTGTTTATAACCAGGGGAGCAATTCCTGCGCATGTGATCTGTTGCTAACAGCAATCCCCAGCAAAAATGCATATAATGGAAGATGTCGGCAGTGGACCATATGCACCACAATGGCATCCTACACAAGATGGGATAATGCAAATATAAGAATACATAAATCACTGCGAAAGGTGCACCACAATGATATTCAACTGACAACACTTGCTAATCCCTCAAGCTGATGTTAAGAACATAGACTTTAGCAAATGTATTCCTGTCAAGAACACATCGGAGCCCTTTTGCACCACCGTCAAGGTATCTCAGCATGGCATGGGTTCCTACCACTAAACTACCTACGGTGTGTGAACACGATCTGAGAGGTGCTTAGATACAACTTACAGCCAAGCTCCCACAAACCTCCCCAGTGAAATCACTCAGGTAGTGGGAGAGATGATAAGGCTGTATGCCACACCTATAACAAGCCATGTGACACAGGCTACCAGGTGCATCAGAATGCTACTAGCAGTATGCAATGGCCTGATCGGGGTGTCTAATGCACCGAGTACTCATAATCTTAGTGCAATCTTCCAAGTTACATTGGGAGAAAAAGGTACTAATGTTCTCCCTTTCTGCATTTATCGCATTTAAATCTTGGCTTTCCATGGTATGGTTGCATTCCTCCAGCATGGTTCCTTCTGCAATTTCTAGGTTTTCCCTGGGTGTGCTCAGATGTTGCTAATAAAGATAGATCAAAGAACTCTCACCTCATAAAACCAACACTGCACCAGCACCACATCTCTGCAACTGCATTAACCCTTAATAGCAATCCACAATTTCCTGGACAGTCACACAACTATTCCGTAGTGCACCACGGAAAAGCTGTCTGACTGTCTAGGAAATTGTGTATTGCTTTCAAAGGAAATATGTCACCCAAAAATTTTTCTGTCATTTAAAACCAGGTAGCGACACATCTCATTTTTTGTAATCTGATTTTATTCCCTGCCAGATTTTTTTATTCAATTTCTGAACATGATTATCGGGGCAGCCATCTTGTCTAAGCTGTTCATAACAGCATTTAGAAAGCATACAAAAAATTGCTTTATGGCAGCCACATGGTTCATAGACACAATGGTAAGGAGGGGACCTCCTTGACTTCTATTGGAGAGGTTTCTAGGCGTGTTCTACAACCTGTGCAGAGGTCATTGTACAAGGAAAGAATAGATAAGCTCTGCCAATCACCAATTGTGAACGTGGATCCTGACTTATCTATACATAGAGGTGATATCGTTACAGACAGGATTAGAATGACAGATAACTGCAGTAAAGTGATTTGTATAGACCAAGAAGTGGCACCGATTATTAGGCTTAGTGGCCAGAGTATAAATTGCATGATTTAATGTTTTTTTGTTTAAATATAGGTATTGACATGGAAAATTTAAAATATCATCAAAAATTCTTTAAAAATATGTTAAACTTAAAGTGTAACTGTCATTCTTTTTTTATTTTTGTAATGTATCAGGGCAGTGATACTGACCATTTTTGTAATATACTTTCATTACTGAAATGGTACATTTCAATTAGAAAAATAGCTTTAAAGTGGCCCATTTTGAGCCTTAACAACGCTCCTTTGTCTTCTGTTTACATAACTGTGGAGACCTGCTCAACACTGACTGTGTTATGTAAACAGAAGACAGAGTAGTGTTGCTAAGACTCAAAATGGGCCACTTTAGAGGTGTTTTTCTAATAGAAATGTGCGATTTCAGTAATTAAAGTATATTACAAAAATGGTCACTATCACTTCCCCTACATGCTACAAAAAAAAAAAAAGAATGACAGTTACACTTTAAAGAACATGATGACGTACATGAACGGCCCTCGGCGTGTGTTTAAAGATGGCCCCCGCTCCTGCCCGCTGTGGGCGCCATAGCCGCCAGTGGCTGCCTGCTTCTTTTAGCAGACACCCAGTAATGCCGATTGCGGACATTTAACCTCTCAGATGCCATGGTCAATTCTGACCACGGCATCTGAGTGTGCTGAAACCAAAAGGGCGCACTTTCGGTGGTGCTCCGGCTCCCCCATGTGGCAATCGGAGGAACCGGAGCTTGTGTGCAGCAGCCCCTGTCTTTATGAATGACAGGAGGCTGCTGCATAGTATTTCCTATGGAGCCCTTGCCTGTATTAGGACTCCATAGGAAAGTAGTAAAATCATCATAGATTCCAATGCAAGTGCATTGGAGTCTATGATAATAGCAATCAGATGAGAACTATAAAAAAGTGTAAAAAATAAAGTTTAAAGATAAATAAATATAAAAATTCAAATTACCCCCCTTTTCCCAAAATAAAAGAACTAAAAAAAAAAAAAAAATACACATCAAGGGTGTCGCAATGTGCGAAAACGCCCATAGTATAAAAATATAAAAATATATTCCCCATAAGGCAACCAGCAAAACGGAAATAAGCTTCCAAATGGCCGATTTGCTTCATTTTCTACCAAAAAAATAAATAATAAGTGATCAAAAAGTCATACACACTCCAGAATGGTATCAATGAAAAGTTCAGATCTCCCTGCAAAAAATGAGCCCCCATACAGCTCCGTATACATAATTACTAAAAAGTTATAGGGGTCAAAATATAGCAACAAAAAAAATCCTTTTTCCCCACTTTTAATTTAAAAAGCAAGAAAAACTATACATATAAGGTATTGCCGGATTCGTACTGACCTGTAGAATAAAAGTAACTGGTCAGTTTTATCTCACATCGAACGTCGTAAATAAAAAAAAACTAAAACTGTGGTGGAATTGCTTCTTCTTTTTTTTGCAATTTCACCCCATTTGGAATTTTTTTCCCGCTTCCCACTACATCATATGCAATGGAGTTTTTTTTTTGCGTTTTTGTTTTCCGCTCCCTGCCTTCCCAGAGCCATAACTTTTTTATTTGTCTGTTCACATAGCCATATGAGGGCTTTTTTTTTTGAGGGACAAGTTGTACTTTCCAACGCCACCATTTAGGTGGCGTTGGAAAGTACAACTTGTCCCTCAAAAAAAAAAGCCCTCATATGGCTATGTGAACAGACAAATAAAAATGTTATGGCTCTGGGAAGGCATGGAGCGGAAAACAAAAACGCAAAAAAAAAACTCCGGGCCTGAAAGGGTTAAACAATATGTAATTTTCTAATGACAATCCCTTTACGGGTTAATGCTGTTGCAAAAGAGTGGTGCTGGTACAGTGTTGGTTCTATTAGGTGAAGACATTTGTAGAATTTGTTAGCACATTAGCGGTTTGTGTCGTCCAATATACAGGGTGGGCCATTTATTATGGATACACCTTAATAAAATGGGAATGGTTGGTGATATTAACTTCCTGTTTGTGGCACATTAGTATATGTGAGGGGGGAAAATTTTCAAGATGGGTGGTGACCATGGCGGCCATTTTGAAGTCGGACATTTTGAATCCAACTTTTGTTTTTTCAATAGGAAGAGGGTCATGTGACACATCAAACTTATTGGGAATTTCACAAGAAAAACAATGGTGGTTTTAACGTAACTTTATTCTTTCATGAGTTATTTACAAGTTTCTGACCACTTATAAAATGTGTTCAATGTGCTGCCCATTGTGTTGGATTGTCAATGCAACCCTCTTCTCCCACTCTTCACACACTGATAGCAACACCGCAGGAGAAATGCTAGCACAGGCTTCCAGTATCCGTAGTTTCAGGTGCTGCACATCTCGTATCTTCACAGCATAGACAATTGCCTTCAGATGACCCCAAAGATAAAAGTCTAAGGGGGTCAGATCGGGAGACCTTGGGGGCCATTCAACTGGCCCACGACGACCAATCCACTTTCCAGGAAACTGTTCATCTAGGAATGCTCGGACCTGACACCCATAATGTGGTGGTGCACCATCTTGCTGGAAAAACTCAGGGAATGTGCCAGCTTCAGTGCATAAAGAGGGAAACACATCATCATGTAGCAATTTCGCATATCCAGTGGCCTTGAGGTTTCCATTGATGAAGAATGGCCCCACTATCTTTGTACCCCATATACCACATCATACCATCAATTTTTTTGTTCCAACAGTCTTGGAGGGATCTATCCAATGTGGGTTAGTGTCAGACCAATAGCGGTGGTTTTGTTTGTTAACTTCACCATTCACATAAAAGTTTGCCTCATCACTGAACAAAATCTTCTGCGTAAACTGAGGGTCCTGTTCCAATTTATGTTTTGCACATTCTGCAAATTCAGTGCGCCGATCTGGGTCATCCTCGTTGAGATGCTGCAGTAGCTGGAGTTTGTAAGGGTGCCATTTGTGAGTAGCTAATATCCGCCGAAGGGATGTTC
Source organism: Bufo bufo (assembly GCF_905171765.1). Taxonomy (NCBI): domain Eukaryota; kingdom Metazoa; phylum Chordata; class Amphibia; order Anura; family Bufonidae; genus Bufo; species Bufo bufo. The sequence goes on from NC_053393.1 coordinate 165,160,540, forward strand.
GACCAATGCCACTCTCCAGTGACATGCGGCGAGTGCTACGCTGTGGGCTCTTGCTGAATGAAGCTAGGACAGCCACTGATGTTTCTTCATTAGAGACAGATTTCATGCGTCCACATTTTTGGCAAATCCAACACTGAACGAAACTTAGCAAGCAGTTTGCTAACTGTAGCATGGGAGATGGGTGGTCTCGTAGGGTGCCTTGCATTGAAATCTGCTGCAATGACCCGGTTACTGCGTTCACCAGACATCAACACAATTTCTATCCGCTCTTCACGTGTTAACCTCGGCGACATGTCAATGGCTGTAAACAAAGAGAAACTTGTAAATGACTCATGAAAGAATAAAGTTACATTAAAAACCAAGCACACCATTGTTTTTCGTGTGAAATTCCCAATAAGTTTGATGTGTCACATGACCCTCTTCCTATTGAAAAAAACAAAAGTTGGATTCAAAATGGCCGACTTCAAAATGTCCGCCATGGTCACCACCCATCTTGAAGTTTCCCCCCTCACATATACTAATGTGCCACAAACAGGAAGTTAATATCACCAACCATTCCCATTTTATTAAGGTGTATCCATATAAATGGCCCACCCTGTACATTTCTATCATGTTTACAGGTGAAGACCAGATGATGCATATCTGCAAAACTCCTATAGATATGGATATGTGTGATATATACAATTTTACACAGCTTGAATTTGTCCATCATACATACTTTGAAAATAATTATTATTGTAAACGACTAGGTACAAATTTTCCTTCTTCAGGTTACCTGCTTTCAGAAAATCTGGTGTAAAATCCCTGTTTTTTTAAGCCATTACATTTTCTGTTCAAAACTACATTATTGATTTCTTCCTTTCGTATGACTTTGTAAAAGAAAAAAAAAAAGAAAGTACGGTATGCATGTACACATGGGCAAAGTTGGAATCTGGTTTCTTGAACTTGGGACAGAATCTGGACCACAAACATGACTTTTTAATGAATTTTTGGCAAAATGTTAATCTTTCAATCATAATTGTATGAAGGTGCCTATGAGTATTATGGGGGTAATTTATTAAGACTGGCATCTTAGACACCAGTCTTAATAAGCCGTATACCTGACGGTGTATCCGACGGAGTTATGAAGAGGTGCCGACCTCTATATACAGTGAGGAACAGAAGTATTTGAACACCCTGCGATTTTGCAAGTTCTCCCACTTCATGGAGGGGTCTGAAATTCACATTGTACGTGCATTCCTACTCGTAGAGACAGAATAAAATAAAAATCTGAAAATTGTATGATTCTTGAAGAATTTATTTGCCTTGTACTGCTGAACATAAGTATTTGAACACCTGAGAAACAGCAAGAATTCTGTCTCTCAAAGACCTGTTACTGTGCCTTTAAAAAGTTCACCTCTATTCCACTCATTAATCTAACTTAGTAGCACCTGTCTGAGCTCTTTAAAGACACCTGTCCACTCCACAGTCAGTCAGACGCCAACTACTACCATGGGCAAGACCAAAGAGCTGTCAAAAGACACCAGAAACAAAATTGTGGACCTCCACAAGGCTGGAAAGGTCTACGGGGAAATTGCCAAGCAGCTTGGTGAAAATAGATCAACTGTTTGAGCAATTGTTAGAAAATGGAAGAAGCTAAAGACGACTGTCAGTCTCCCTCGGACTGGGGCTCCGTGCAAGATCTCACCTCGTGGGGTATCACTGATGATGAAAAAAGGTGAGGAATCAGCCCAGAACTACAAGGGAGGAGCTGGTCAATGACACGAAGAGAGCAGGGACCAAAGGTCACTGTTGATAGAACGCCGTCATGGTTTCAAATAATGCATTGCGCGGAAGGTTCCTCTGCTCAAGTCATCACATGTCCAGGCCCGTCTGAAGTATGCCAATGACCATCTGGATGATCCAGAGGAGGCATGGGAGAAAGTCATGTAGTCAGATGAGACCAAAGTAGAACTTTTTGGTCTAAACTTCACTCATGTTTGGAGGAAAAAGGATGAGTTGCATCCCAAGAACACCATCCCTACTGTGAAGCATATGGGTGGTAACATCATGCTTTGGGGGTGCTTTTCTGTGAAGGGGATACGACGACTGCACTGTCTTAAGGAGAGGATGAATGGGGCTATTTATTGTGAGATTTTGAGAAATAACCTCCTTCCCTCAGTCAGAGCATTGAAGATGGGTCGTGGCCCATGACAACGACCCGAAGCACAGAACCAGGATAACCAAGGAGTGGCTCCGTAAGAAGCATATCAAGGTTCTGGAGTGGCCTAGCCAGTCTCCAGACCTAAATCCAACATCTTTGGAGGGAGCTGAAACTCCTGTGTTGCTCAGCGACAGCCCTGAAACCTGACAGATCTAGAGGAGATCTGTGTGGAGGAGTGGGTCAAAATCCCTGTTGCAGTGTGTGCAAACCTGGTCAAGAACTACAGGAAACGTTTGACCTCTGTAATTGCAAACAAAGGCTTCTGTACCAAATATTAACACAGATTTTCTCAGGTGTTTAAATACTTATGTTCAGCAGTGCAAGACAAATAAATTCTTTAAAAATCATACAATGTGATTTCCTGATTTATTTTTTTTATTCTGTCTCTCAGAGTGGGAATGCACCTACAATGTGAATTTCAGACCCCTCCATGATTTCTAAGTGGGAGAACTTGCAAAATAGCAGGGTGTTCAAATACTTCTGTTCCTCACTGTAACTTCAGCACATCCAGCGCCAGTCTAAATGTAAGCCAGCTTCCTAGCTGTCTTACATTTAGACCATTTTCTACACCCGGCCTGTCCCCTCCCCCACCATGCCCAGTTTTCTAGACCTGGCGTGAGCTGGGAAAAGTCATAGATCGTGGCGCAACTAACTGCTGCCCCGCAATCTGTGCCAGAAATACACCTAATATAGGTGTATTTCTGGATAATAAATGACCCCCTATGTTTTTACTGGTGTGTGTCAGAGATGCGAAAATTTTCTAGGAACCCCTGGCAGTGAAAGCATTATTCTATTGTTATTAAACAGAAAATCTATTTTAACATCAGAAATCCCTTCGACTTCCAGTGGTCTTCCTAGCATTTTAAAAGGTGAGTTACTTCATATGAGATGACTCTACTCTGCACACTTTAAATTCCTTGAGTGAGCCAAGCTCACAGATTCAGTAGGTCTAACCTATATATATACATATATATATATATATATATATATATATATATATATGGACATGTAGGCAAGCAGTGGAAACTACTGTATATACAGTGGGGGAAATAATTATTTGACCCCTCACTGATTTTGTAAGTTTGTCCAATGACAAAGAAATGAAAAGTCTCAGAACAGTATCATTTCAATGGTAGGTTTATTGTAACAGTGGCAGATAGCACATCAAAAGGAAAATCGAAAAAATAACTTTAAATAAAAGATAGCAACTGATTTGCATTTCATTGAGTGAAATAAGTATTTGAACCCTCTAACAAAAAAAGACTTAATACTTGATGGAAAAACCCTTGTTTGCAAGCACAGAGGTCAAACGTTTCTTGTAATTGATGACCAAGTTTGCGCACATTTTAGGAGGAATGTTGGTCCACTCCTCTTTGCAGATCATCTCTAAATCCCTAAGGTTTCGAGGCTGTCTCTGTGCAACTCTGAGCTTGAGCTCCCTCCATAGGTTTTCGATTGGATTAAGGTCCGGAGACTGACTAGGCCACTCCATGACCTTAATGTGCTTCTTCTTGAGCCACTCCTTTGTTGCCTTTGCTGTATGTTTTGGGTCATTGTCGTGCTGGAACACCCATCCACGACCCATTTTCAGTTTCCTGGCAGAGGGAAGGAGGTTGTCGCTCAGGATTTCACGATACATGGCTCCGTCCATTTTCCCGTTTATGCGAATAAGTTGTCCTGTGCCCTTAGCAGAAAAACACCCCCAAAGCAAAATGTTTCCACCCCCATGCTTGACGGTGGGGACGGTGTTTTGGGGGTCATAGGCAGCATTTTTCTTCCTCCAAACACAGCGAGTTGAGTTAATGCCAAAGAGCTCTATTTTGGTCTCATCAGACCACAGCACCTTCTCCCAGTCACTCTCTGAATCATTCAGGTGTTCATTGGCAAACTTCAGACGGGCCTGCACATGTGCCTTCCTGAGCAGGGGGACCTTGCGAGCCCTGCAGGATTTTAATCCATTGCGGTGTAATGTGTTTCCAATGGTTTTCTTGGTGACTGTGGTCCCTGCTAATTTGAGGTCATTAACTAACTCCTCCCGTGTAGTTCTAGGATGCTTTTTCACCTTTCTCAGAACCATTGACACCCCACGAGGTGAGATCTTGCGTGGAGCCCCAGAGCGAGGTCGATTGATGGTCATTTTGTGCTCCTTCCATTTTCGAACAATCGCACCAACAGTTGTCACCTTCTCTCCCAGCTTCTTGCTAATGGTTTTGTAGCCCATTCCAGCCTTGTGCAGGTCTACAATTTTGTCTCTGACATCCTTGGACAGCTCTTTGGTCTTTCCCATGTTGGAGAGTTTGGAGTCTGCTTGATTGATTGATTCTGTGGACAGGTGTCTTTTATACAGGTGACTAGTTAAGACAGGTGTCCTTAATGAGGGTGACTAATTGAGTAGAAGTGTCTAACCACTCTGTGGGAGCCAGAACTCTTAATGGTTGGTAGGGGTTCAAATACTTATTTCACTCAATGAAATGCAAATCAGTTGCTATCTTTTATTTAAAGTTATTTTTTCGATTTTCCTTTTGATGTGCTATCTGCCACTGTTACAATAAACCTACCATTGAAATGATACTGTTCTGAGACTTTTCATTTCTTTGTCATTGGACAAACTTACAAAATCAGTGAGGGGTCAAATAATTATTTCCCCCACTGTATGCAGGCTCTCTTCCATTGTAGGAGCATTCCCCACATGTTCCGAGTCCATCTCCACTGCCTTTGTTTGATGTACAGCCTTTGCTCTACATCTCAGTTCACCATGACATTTATCCCAGAGATGCTAGATCTTATACATTTTCATTAACGACAAGTACAGGAAAGGTCAACATTATCTGACTATACATAAACCATTATACTGTTATCATCATGCTTTCACAGTGTCTTCTAATATAAAATGCACTTAGCTGTGAATGAATGCTCAGCTTCAATTAGTCTGATGACCACTTCTCCGATGCCTTCTGGGAACTATATTCAGTCTCTCTGGTATTGCATGAAGTCAAATTCACACTTAGTAGACTTAGCAACCAATGGGAACTGTATAAAAGCAGTACAGATAAGAGAGAGCGAGATGCTATGCTTCAGGAAATGCCATGAAGTATGCCACAAACACATGCTGAAAAGTAAAGACATAAAAGGATGCAATTCCAGGAACTCAACAAAGGAGAAAACATTGGCCCACATTTTCTAATGGGAGTGCACCTAGATTCTGCATTAAAATGTGGGACAGTTGGCGCTTCTAGGTTTATAGAAATTATTTGCACCTAGTCTAACAATAATAATAATAACCTATATTTACAGGGGGGTTCATGTACCAACAGAGTCATAAATGACATACAGTAGCAACAAACAAGTCAACAAAAACATAGCAACAAAGAAGTCAACAATTACAACACGAGGAATGAGGGCTCTGCTCACAAGAGCTTACAATGTAGTAGGACAGGGGTGACACAAGGTAACAAGTGCTTGTTTAGTACAATGGTCCGATCATCTATCTTAATTAGTGTTGAGCAAAGTGATCTTTGGATCATAGATTCAAAGTCGCTTTGGTGAAAACTTCGTTTGAATGCTGTACGGAGATCCATCTCCGTACAGCATTCAAAAGTATGGGCTTTGCCAGGGTGAAATTTGTTATCTCCAAAGTTGCACTAGACTTTGTTGAATAACTTTGGACATTGATTATTCAAATTGAAAACAATTTTGAAAGAATTCAGATCCCAGTTTTAAAATTATTTTCAAGTTGAAAAACCGAAGTTATTCACCAAAGTCTCACGAGACTTCAGAGAACACGAATTTCACCTCGCCAGAGCCCATACATTTCAATGCCGTACAGCAGTTTTCACCAAAGCGACGTCGGATCTAGGATCGGAAGGTCACTTTACTCAACACTAAACTTAACAAAATAAAGTAGATATAAACTAAGTGAGCCAGCCACCAGCTGATACCTGTAGTGCATTGGAGCATGGGGTGTGGATGTTTGATGATGAATCAGGTTCCAAAGAATGATGATTAAGGAGCAGTGAATGAAGATGAGTTATATTAGGGAATGTGATAGGACAACCTAAAAAGATGTGTTTTTAGACAGCGCCTAAAAGTAGTTTAAAGAGGACCTTTCACTGGTCCTGACATTACAATATTAGAACCTGGCAGTGTAGGGCATTCTCAGTGGCTGTGACGCGCTCCACTGCTATTGCGCAGATCACAGCCAGGGAGGAGACGCCCCATGAGAAATAGGGCCATCTCCTCCTCCCTGTACTGATGCTAGTAATTAGCATACAGGGCAGCAAAAGAGAACGGGGGAATGGAGCGGCACATCTGGAAAAAAAATTGTGCATGGACATCTACTAATTATGCCCTACACTGCCAGGTACTAATATTGTAATGTCAGGACCAGTGAAAGGTCCTCTTTAACCTAATTGCTTGAGGTAGGGCATTCCAAAGAACTGGTGCAACTCAGGAGAAGTCTTGAAGACAAGAATGAGAGGTATGGATTGTAATGGGCATGACTTAACAGGAATGAGGATGTGGCCTAAGATGCAACATTTGGCAGCAAAATTGCACTGCATTTCTGATATGAGTTTCACTTCATCAAAGAAGCAGAGTTCACCTGTGTATCGCAGAAATCATCTGTGCCAGAAGAAAAATTATCCACACGTCTGGCCTTGGCACTCTCAACATAAAAAATCTACATAAAAAAACTATAAAATAGGCAAGGTCCTGGCAGTAGATTTATGTATTTCGCACACTCAGTGTGTAATCATGGTATACAAGCATAGCCAGACAAGAAACATTTAAAAACATAATGAAACAAAGAATACAATATACAAGAAAGTTTAGATAACATGATCATAAAAAATCTTATTGAGTGAACATGATTAGTAAAAAATATAGTAAATCATTTCTCCAATTCATACCCATTGGTGCTTTTGTATCGAGCATGTGTATCCAAAAAGCCTCCCTGTGTCACAAGCAGACAGCTGAGAGGCTCTGACAGGAGCCGTTCAGATCCTCCCCCTTGAGTTTCTTTGTTTTGGTTTCTGTTCCTCACCTCGTTAGGCTATCTCAGCTGTCATGCAGTCAGACTCATTACCTCCCTTTATATTCTCCCCCATAAGGTAGTTGGGTGTGGCTGATACTACTTCCTGGAATGAGTGTGCATGCTGACTTCAGCTCCCAGCTCCCAGCTCCCAGTTCACAGTCGTCTTCAGATAAGTGCTGTTTTGTATTTATGATTTTCTGTTGTCTGGATCCAGGTGACCCTGACTCCCTCCGTGTCTGTGTAGGGAGCCGGTGGTCGTGTCCCCTCACTATTGTAGGGCCTTCAGGTTAAGATAGCCGAGGTACGTGGATATGCGCCCATTCACCTTTAGAGTGGTCGCAAAGGCTGAGCATTAAGGGAGAGCGGCAGGTCGATTGCAGGGGTCTCCCTTTATGTTCCTTAGTTGTGGATCCAGTGAGTCATCATTTGTTATTTGTATCATCTTGTTTCCTGTACACCATCCGTGACATTATCAGCCACCAAAACCGTCTCAAGCATGGATCCGGTTTCACTTTTGGCTGAACGCTTCCAGGGTCTTTCATTGGAGGTAGCTGATCTCCGTAAGACTTTTTCTCAGTTTCAAGTGACCGGTTCAGCTTGCGTTCATGGAGTTTGTGCTGAGCCTAAGATTTCGCTCCCGGATACGTTTTCCGGGGGTAGTGAGAATTTTGTACGTTTTAGAGAGGCTTGCAAACTCCATTTTCGCCTTCTTCCCCATTCTTCCGGTGATGAAGAACGGAGGGTGGGGATCATTATATCGCTGCTCAGGGGTAATGCTCAGTCCTGGGCCTTTTCCCTGCCGGAGGGGGCACAACCCCTCCGTTCAGTGGATGAATTCTTTTTAGCCCTGGGTCAGATATATGATGATCCGGATCGTATTGCTCTGGCTGAGTCTAGACTACGTCTGTTATGCCAGGGTAAACAATCCGCAGAGATATACTGCTCAGAATTTCGGAGATGGGCAGCAGATACGGGTTGGAATGATGCTGCACTCCGAAGTCAATTTTGCTATGGTCTTTCTGAGGGATTGAAAGATGCATTTGCCTTTCATGAAAGATCTACCTCCTTGAATTCTGCTATGTCTCAGGCTGTTCGTATTGACAGGCGTCTTAGAGAAAGAGGAGAGATTTCTCCTTCTTGTCATGCTCAGTCCCGGGACAGTGCACCGGTGTCATTCTGTGCACAGGGGTCTCAGTCGCTGTCAGCCCCTTCTGAGCAGGAGCCCATGCAGCTGGGGTTGATTGCCTCTGACAATAGAGGATTCAGCCCGCAGGGGAGGGTTTGCTTTTGTTGTGGAGGTATAAATCATCTGGCAAATGTTTGTCCCTCTAGGAGATTCAGGCAGTTTTCTGGGAGTAATAAAGAGACAAAAAGGAGGAAATCTTTTAAGAATATTCCGTCTGTTACTATTGGCAGGGTTGAGGCGGAAATTGAAGAATTGTCTTTTGCTTGTAGTTCCCGTTTTGTCCTGCCTGCTAGGGTGGCGCTAGAGAGCAAGAGCATTTTTTGTGAGATTTTTGTGGATAGTGGAGCAGCTGTCAACCTCATTGATAACCAATTTGCAATAACTCATGGTTTCCAGGTTTGCACTTTGCGAAAAAATATTCCTGTTTTTTCTATTGATTCAGCTCCACTTTCTCAGAAATCATTAAAGGGCATAGTTCACAATATCCGTTTAATTGTGAATGATACTCATGTTGAGGATGTGTCATGTTTCGTCCTTAGCGGTTTGCCTACTCCTCTAGTGTTGGGGCTACCCTGGCTCTCTAAACATAACCCCACCATTGATTGGCCAGCGAGGCAAATAAATGGTTGGAGTGACTTTTGCAGAGAGAATTGCCTCATAACATCTATTTCTGAGGTTTCTACTAAAACTGTACCACCTTTCCTCTCTGAATTTTTGGATGTTTTCTCTGAGAGTAGAGTTCAGGATTTGCCTCCGCACAGGGAGTATGATTGCCCTATTGATCTCATCCCAGGTGCCAAGCTGCCTAAATCTCGTTTATACAATCTTTCCCAACCTGAGAGGGTCGCGATGCGTGCTTATATCTCTGAGAGTCTGAGAAAAGGACACATACGACCCTCAAAGTCACCTGTTGCCGCTGGTTTTTTCTTTGTTAAGAAAAAAGATGGTTCTTTAAGACCTTGTCTGGATTTCAGGGAGCTGAACAGTATCACTATTCGTGATCCGTATCCGCTTCCTTTAATCCCAGATTTGTTTAACCAGGTTGTTGGGGCGAAAGTCTTTTCCAAATTAGACCTAAGAGGGGCATACAACCTGGTTAGGGTCAGAGAAGGAGACGAATGGAAGACGGCTTTCAATACCCCTGAGGGCCATTTTGAGAATTTAGTTATACCTTTTGGTTGGATGAATGCCCCAGCCGTTTTTCAGCATTTCGTCAACAGTATTTTTTATCATTTAATGGGAAAATTTGTATTAGTGTATTTGGATGACATTTTGATTTTTTCTCCTGATTTCAAAACTCATAAGGAACACTTATGTCAGGTCTTACTCATCCTGCGGGAGAATAAATTATACGCGAAACTGGAAAAATGTGTGTTTGCGGTTCCAGAGATCCAATTTCTGGGGTTTCTTGTCTCCGCTTCTGGTTTTCGCATGGACCCCGAGAAGGTCCGCGCTGTGCTTGAGTGGGAGCTTCCTGAGAATAAGAAGGCGCTGATGCGTTTTTTGGGCTTTGCTAATTATTACAGGAAATTTATTTTGAATTATTCCTCTGTTGTTAAACCACTCACGGATATGACCAGAAAGGGGGTAGATTTTTCTTCCTGGTCGGTAGAGGCGCGTAAGGCCTTTTCTGATATCAAGGAGAGTTTTGCTTCCGCTCCCATCCTAGTACAACCTGATGTTTCCTTACCCTTCATAGTTGAGGTTGATGCTTCTGAGGTGGGGGTGGGGGCGGTCTTGTCTCAGGGTTCCTCTCCTGCCAAATGGCAACCGTGTGCCTTTTTCTCAAAGAAGCTCTCCTCCGCAGAGAGAAATTATGATGTGGGAGATAGGGAATTGTTGGCCATCAAGTTGGCTTTTGAGGAATGGCGCCATTGGCTAGAGGGAGCCAGACACCCTATTACCGTGTTTACTGACCATAAAAATCTGGCCTACTTGGAGTCAGCCAAGCGTCTGAACCCGAGACAGGCCAGATGGTCTTTGTTCTTTTCAAGGTTTAATTTTGTTGTTACGTTCCGCCCTGGGGTTAAGAATGTGAAGGCAGATGCCCTGTCGCGTTGTTTCCCGGGAGGTGGGAATTTTGAAGACCCGGGTCCCATTTTGGCTGAAGGTGTGGTGGTCTCTGCTCTTTTTCCTGAATTGGAGGCAGAGGTGCAGGCAGCCCAGTCAGAAGCTCCTGATCTTTGTCCTCCTGGGAGGTTGTTTGTGCCTCTCGCTTTGAGACACAAGATTTTTAAAGAACACCATGATACGGTCCTTGCTGGGCACCCGGGGACAAGAGCCACACTGGATCTCATTGCTCGGAGATTCTGGTGGCCTGCGCTTCGTAAGTCAGTTGAGGGTTTTGTGGCAGCTTGCGAGACTTGCGCTCGTGCCAAGGTCCCTCACTCACGGCCATCAGGTCCTCTCCTTCCTTTGCCCATTCCTTCCCGTCCTTGGACACATCTGTCCATGGACTTCATAACGGACTTGCCTCGTTCCTCGGGGAAGTCTGTGATTCTGGTGGTGGTGGACCGTTTTAGCAAAATGGTGCACTTTATCCCTTTTCCCGGTTTGCCCAATGCTAAGACGCTGGCGCAGGCATTTGTTGACCACATTGTCAAATTGCATGGGATTCCTTCTGACATAGTCTCTGATAGGGGCACGCAGTTTGTTTCCAGATTCTGGAAGGCTTTCTGTTCTCGCTTGGGGGTTCGCTTGTCATTCTCTTCTGCTTTCCATCCGCAGTCGAATGGCCAGACAGAGCGTGTCAATCAGAATCTGGAGACATATCTGCGCTGTTTTGTGGCGGAGAATCAGGAGGATTGGTGTTCGTTTTTGTCCCTTGCTGAGTTTGCTTTAAATAACCGTCGTCAGGAGTCCTCTGATAAGTCACCATTTTTTGGTGCATATGGGTTTCATCCGCAGTTTGGGACTTTCTCTGGAGAGGGCTCTTCTGGTTTGCCTGATGAGGACAGATTCTCCTCGTCTTTGTCATCTATTTGGCAAAATATTCAGGATAATCTAAAGAATATGAGTGAGAGATATAAGCGTGTGGCGGATAAGAGACGTATGCCTGGTCCGGACCTGAATGTTGGTGATTTGGTGTGGCTGTCTACCAAGAATATCAAATTGAAGGTTCCCTCCTGGAAGTTGGGTCCTAGGTTTATTGGGCCTTACAAGATCCTGTCTGTCATCAATCCTGTTGCCTACCGTCTTGATCTTCCTCAGACTTGGAAGATCCATAATGTTTTCCATAAGTCCTTATTGAAACCTTATGTTCAACCTATTGTACCTTCTCCTTTGCCTCCTCCTCCGATTATGGTTGATGGGAATCTTAAATTTCAGGTCTCTAGGATTGTGGATTCTCGTCTTGTCCGCGGTTCCCTCCAGTACCTCGTTCATTGGGAGGGTTATGGTCCTGAGGAGAGGATGTGGCTCCCAGTGACGGACATTAAGGCCTCTCGCCTCATCAGGGCTTTCCATAGGTCCCATCCTGAGAAGGTGGGCCCTGAGTGTCCGGAGTCCACTCCTAGAGGGAGGGGTACTGTCACAAGCAGACAGCTGAGAGGCTCTGACAGGAGCCGTTCAGATCCTCCCCCTTGAGTTTCTTTGTTTTGGTTTCTGTTCCTCACCTCGTTAGGCTATCTCAGCTGTCATGCAGTCAGACTCATTACCTCCCTTTATATTCTCCCCCATAAGGTAGTTGGGTGTGGCTGATACTACTTCCTGGAATGAGTGTGCATGCTGACTTCAGCTCCCAGCTCCCAGTTCTCAGTTCACAGTCGTCTTCAGATAAGTGCTGTTTTGTATTTATGATTTTCTGTTGTCTGGATCCAGGTGACCCTGACTCCCTCCGTGTCTGTGTAGGGAGCCGGTGGTCGTGTCCCCTCACTATTGTAGGGCCTTCAGGTTAAGATAGCCGAGGTACGTGGATATGCGCCCATTCACCTTTAGAGTGGTCGCATAGGCTGAGCATTAAGGGAGAGCGGCAGGTCGATTGCAGGGGTCTCCCTTTATGTTCCTTAGTTGTGGATCCAGTGAGTCATCATTTGTTATTTGTATCATCTTGTTTCCTGTACACCATCCGTGACACCCTGGCTGTCAACAACTGTTGTCTATTCCCACCTCTAATGGGTCTTTTGACCCGTTCAATACCAAAGAAGGTGAAATAATAAAGCTGGCCATCATGCATGTACAAAAAAATGTTTGGATACACCTGAGGCACTTGTTTGGTTTTTATTCACCTAGCTGATATGTTTGGTAATGCTCATTTTCAGTTTTCAAGCCCAACCTATAATAAATTACATTTGGTGCAGCATACCCCGTAAATGGTTATCTAAATTCTCTTGTATTTTGTACTCTTTATTTTATGATATTCTGCTGTGTTTTGTATATTTTATTCCATACTTCCGTGTCTGCTCTCATTGGTCCATGATGTTTTTAAATGTTTATTGTCCGGCTATGCTTTTATACCATGATTAAGCACTGAATGTGTGAAACACATAGGTTTGCAGCCAGGACCCTGTCTATTTTCTAGATTTTTGATGTTCTTCAATAAAGTCAAGGATATTTTTGAAGATTGAAGTTTAACCCGCACAGATCAAACACGTATTCCCTATCCTTTAGGGCAGCGGTCCCCAACCGCCGGGCCGCGGCCCAGGACCGGGCCGTGGAAGATTGTTAGCCGGGCCGCGCCGATCAGGGCAGTCTTTGACTCTGTACTAATGAAGCGCTTCCATTATGGAAGCGCTTCATTAGTACAGAAGGACCAGGGAGCGGTGAAGGATCTGTACTCACCGCTTCCTGGTCCTCGGCTCGGCTATCGGCTGTGCAGGGCTGCGCACAGCGTGAGGTCGCTCTGTGACGTCACGCTGTGCGCCGCTATACACAGCCAGAGCCGACAGCAGAATGAAGAGGATCGCGATGGTGACCAGGAGCAGGAGAGGTAAGTGTTTTTTTTATTTTATTTTATTTGATTTGCACTGATGGCTGACCTGGGGGACATGGGGGGCTTATGGTCTGGCTCACATGGGGGGCTTATGGTCTGGCTGACATGGGGGGCTTATGGGCTGGCTGACATGGGGGGCTTATGGGCTGGCTGACATGGGGGGCTTATGGGCTGGCTGACATGGGGGGCTTATGGGCTGGCTGACATGGGGGGCTTATGGGCTGGCTGACATGGGGGCTTATGGCTGACATGAGGGGCTAATGGGGGCTTATGGCTGACATGAGGGGCTAATGGGGGCTTATGGCTGACATGAGGGGCTAATGGGGGCTTATGGCTGACATGAGGGGCTAATGGGGGCTTATGGCTGACATGAGGGGCTAATGGGGGCTTATGGCTGACATGAGGGGCTAATGGGGGCTTATGGCTGACATGAGGAGCTAATGGGGGCTTATGGCTGACATGAGGGGCTAATGGCTGACATGAAGGGCTAATGGGGGGCTCATGGCTGACATGAAGGGCTAATGGGGGCATATGGCTGACATGAAGGGCTAATGGGGGCATATGGCTGACATGAGGGGCTAATGGGGGGCTTATGGCTGACATGAGGGGCTAATGGGGGGCTTATGGCTGACATGAGGGGCTAATGGGGGGCTTATGGCTGACATGAGGGGCTAATGGGGGCTTATGGCTGACATGAGGGGCTATTGGGGGCTTATGGCTGACATGAGGGGCTAATGGGGGCTTATGGCTGACATGAGGGGCTAATGGGGGCTTATGGCTGACATGAGGGGCTAATGGGGGCTTATGGCTGACATGAGGGGCTAATGGGGGCTTATGGCTGACATGAGGAGCTAATGGGGGCTTATGGCTGACATGAGGGGCTAATGGCTGACATGAAGGGCTAATGGGGGGCTCATGGCTGACATGAAGGGCTAATGGGGGCATATGGCTGACATGAAGGGCTAATGGGGGCATATGGCTGACATGAGGGGCTAATGGGGGGCTTATGGCTGACATGAGGGGCTAATGGGGGGCTTATGGCTGACATGAGGGGCTAATGGGGGGCTTATGGCTGACATGAAGGGCTAATGGGGGGCTTATGGCTGACATGAGGGGCTAATGGGGGGCTTATGGCTGACATTGGGGGGGTTATGGCTGACATTGGGGGGGTGTATGGCTGACATTGGGGGCTGATAGATGGCTAAAGGTTTGGTGGTTGATCTGAGCCATTGGGGGTCTAATCTGAGGTCTGATTAACATTGGGGGTCTGATTGCTGGTCTGACCTGAGGTGTAATGAAAAATATTTTTTTCTTATTGTTCTCCTCTAAAACCTAGGTTTATCTTATAGGGCGAAAAATACGGTACAGTGCAGCAGAGACCATTGCAGCAGAGACCAGTGCAGCAGAGACCAGTGCAGCAGAGACCAGTGCAGCAGAGACCAGTGCAGCAGAGACCAGTGCAGCAGAGACCAGTGCAGCAGAGACCATAGTCAGTTTATATAGTCATTATATAGTGTTATATATTTTAATATGCACCTTTGTGGTTTGTTATGCGCGTGAATCAGTCGGTCCCGCCCACCCCCTAAGCCCCCCCCAGAACTCCGCCCCCCCCCCCCCCCCCCCCCAACCGGTCCCTGGAAAAATTGTCTTGCATGAAACCGGTACTTGGTGCAAAAAAGGTTGGGGACCACTGCTTTAGGGGATAAGTTGTCTTCATGGGACAGACCCTTTAACGCCTTCATGACATATTCCATACATGTATGATGGATGTCGGCACTTTAAAGATGTCGCCTGCTCCAGAGAGGAGCAACTGCTGGGTTTAGGACTAATGACTGTGATCATCGAAAATGTTAATCGCAGACATTTAATTCCTCAGATGCTGTGGTCATGACCACAGCATCTGAGGCAGCTTTATCGAGTAACCTTGCACTCCCAGGGCCTGAATGGCTTCCCCAAACTGAGATTGGGGACGTTGTTTGTTGGTGGTGATATGCTGGAGGCTACAAAGCCTGTCACAGGTGGCAGTGCTGCAAAGGAATATACTGAATTTCTCATACACTACTGTATAAAATCACAATAGTGCATGGGAGCAGCGATCTAAAGATCGCAAGTTCAGGTCACCTGGAGGAAGGGAGAGTTAAAAATAGTTTTAAAAAAAAATAATTAATATTCCAAATACCTCCCTTTCCCCATAATAAAAAATAAAAAAAACTGTAAAAAAATAAAGATAGTTTGCTCAGCCACATCCCAAAACACCCAAACTCTTTGTTACTTCACCTCCCCCGAAAAAAAATCTTAAAAAGTGATGAAAAGTCATACACATATACAATGGTATCACTGAAAATTAGATTGCCCTGCAAAAAATAGGCTCTCACACAGCTCTGTAAATATAATATAAAAATATATAATAAAACGTTATGGGGGTCAGGACATGGCAATGAAAAGGAAAAAAAAAAAATTCACAAAGTTGTTATTTTTTTAACTTCTTAAACACAAGAAAAAGTATACAAATGTGGTATTGATTCTTCATTGAAAATTGTTTACATCATTGAAAATTGTTTTACACATTGGTTGGCAATAACTATTTATTAATAATGCAGCTGCTTTGCAGTTTTCTCACAATTTCAAGACTGCTTTCGGTTGAACAGATTTTATCATCTAAATTTGAGGCCAACACAGTGACACTGTTAGAAAGTTACCTGACTTCGATCCAGCAGTGTCTCTCTCTCCACCCAGCAGTCCTCCCTCAAGTCTATGCTACGAACAGCCACCTTTCAAGTCCATGCTATGGTGCTGGGGAAGATCAGACACAGGGGGCCGTCACTTGGCCATTCTGGTGGACACGGGACAGCACGTATAACATTCATATGCTGTTTCCTTAAGGCTACATGCACACAAACGTATTTTGTTTCTGTGATCATTCCGTTTTTTTGTTGATAGAATGCAGACGTATTCATTTTAATGGGTCCGCAAAATATGCGGACAGCACACCGCATGCTATCCGCATTCGTATGTCCGTTCCGTAGCCCCGCAAAAAAAATATAGAACATGTCCTATTCTTGTCCGTTTTGCAGACAAGGATAGACATTGTTACAATGAAACCGCAAAAAAAATAAAATGGATGTCATACAAATGTCATCCATTTAATTTTTTTGCAGATCCGCAATTTTCAGACCCCAAAACACATACGGTCGTGTGCATGTAGCCTAAGGTTGTTAAGCCAAGCAGTCAAGATGTGGCTGGTCGATCAACCAGAGACATGGGGTGTCGAGCCATTCAGGGCTCTGGCTTAGTTTCCAAACAGAAGTATAGACAGGGGATCAAGACCAGGAACGACACTTAGTGATTGTGTATTGTGCTCGAGTCGTATTTGTGTTTCTGTGCCTTGTGCCAGAACTCTTTACCTTCTAGTTTAAGCTCTGTCTCCCGACCTTGGATAGTTCTATTGATTAACCTATATACTGTAGATACTCCCCAGGTTTCGACCTTGGGTTGTTCTACTGAATAACCTCTTGTCTGCTAATTTGGCTTTATCTGCACCATCCTGGTTTTGACTCCAGCTTGCTTTATTATCCCTTCTGCTTTCCTTTGATAGTCAAATTAGGTCGGTGATCTTGCACCTAATGTCTGTCATCTTGCTCCACACACAACCTGGGTCCCCAGCAGCCAATATTATGCTGCCTGGCAGCCGTCCCCTGCCTCCTCTGGAAAGGCCACGTGACAGTCTCCCACGCTGCTCCTGATCACCCAGCACTGTAGCATGGAGAGGAGCACTGGCTGCTGGATCAAGGTCATCATATGCTAATTGGTAACACTTGTCCTATTTGTCTGTCCAACTATTGCTGCCCAGAGGGAAACTTTACTAACAAACCTATCTGCCTATGGGTCTAAAACTGGCATCTATTTGGATACTTTATTTAAAAAATCTTTCTTCTCTATGTCTCCTTCACATATTGCCTTATGGAAACATAGAAACATAGAATGTGTCGGCAGATAAGAACCATTTGGCCCATCTAGTCTGCCCAATATACTAAATACTATGGATAGCCCCTGGCCCTATCTTATATGAAGGATGGCCTTATGCCTATCCCATGCATGCTTAAACTCCACTGTATTTGCAGCTACCACTTCTGCAGGAAGGCTATTCCATGCATCCACTACTCTCTCAGTAAAGTAATACTTCCTGATATTACTTTTAAACCTTTGCCCCTCTAATTTAAAACTATGTCCTCTTGTAGCAGTTTTTCTTCTTTTAAATATTCTCTCCTCTTTTACCTTGCTGATTCCCTTTATGTATTTAAAAGTTTCTATCATATCCCCTCTGTCTCTTCTTTCTTCCAAGCAATACATGTTAAGGTCCTTTAATCTTTCCTGGTAAGTTTTATCATGCAATCCATGTACTAGTTTAGTAGCTCTTCTCTGAACTCTCTCCAAAGTATCAATATCCTTCTGGAGATATGGTCTCCAGTACTGAGCACAATACTCCAAATGAGGTCTCACTAGTGCTCTGCATGAGCACCTCCTTCTGTCTACTGGTAATTCCTCTTGCTATACACCCAAGCATTCTGCTAGCATTTCCTGCTGCTCTGTGAAATTGTCTGCCTACCTTTAAGTCTTCTGAAATAATGATCCCTATGGTCCCTTTGTGAAATAACGACAGAAATTGTTAATGACAAAAATGATTATGGTGTCATATCTGAATATGAGAAATGGTGATGGCAGGATAATAAAAAGTATAACGGTATCACTAAAACTGTCCTTCAGTTGTTATATGTGTGAAGAATTCTGTCTATTCTTGCGCACACCCCTAAAGACTGTGTCTCTTTCATTCGTATCACAGCAGGGGACTGTATTGTACCTGCAGCTATGTGTCTGAACAGCTTCTGTGTATCCTGGAGGGTTGATTCAGCATTGATTTACTACAGTTTTGCAAAAAAAAAAAAAAAAAAATGTTACGTTTATCAATAAAAATGTCAGTCTTATAAATTAAAATACGTCAGCTCACTGCAGGAAAGCCAGTGTAAAATGTCCTCTGCTGTGTTCTTTTACTTATCACGTCTTTGTGGAGCTGAAAGAGATGTCAAAAAGAGTTTCTGTGCACAAACCAAAACATAACAGCAATCTGTTGTGTTTGCTACAATAAATGTATCTTCTTACTAATAATAATCAATTGAATAAAATAATGCACAATACACAGATGAAATGTTCCGGTATGAAATGTATAGCATAGAAGAAGCATGCAGTATTCCCATAGATAGAAACATCTATACCATACCCAATGGGTACTAAAAACGTCCATTATACAGCATCCAAACCAGAGTCTGGGTGGAGGCATACTGTATCCAGCAATAGGAAAAACACTGGGGGATTAGTGCATATCTCACCCAAACATGCTCCTTTAACTGGCATATGGTTGCGGTGTTCTGAAGTACTGCAGATCCATGTTGGCTTGTATCACTTAAATCTTCCAAAAATGGAAAAATCTTCGGCTCAGGGAAAAAAAAATCCAAAAACATAATTTAATCCACATTAAAAGAGGATGTAGGTATCATACAGGTAGCACCTTTACAAGTTTTGGGTTAATATGATCACCCTATGGATTAAATAAAGCATTTGGATTTTATTTTGCGAGTGTTGAAGAGTTTTCTCTTTGTGGATGCATACTGTGCCTGACATTTAGCAGTCATTTTGGATTCAGCATCGTTGTAAAAAAAAAAAAAAACCTGAGCAGAAGACTGGACAAGAGCAACTGAGCATCTGACAGCAGTTCACAAAGCTCCTCCCAGATGTTCTTTTCAGCTGGATGCCAGGCACAGTATTCATCCACAAAAATGATGGCTGTGCCAGATGAATAGTGAGAAATCTTATGACGCACTCATGGATATCTGCTACATGTTACAGAAGCCATAACTATTCTACAAATAACATAAAAAGCTGCATTGTATAGCGATATATAGTAGGCTCTAGAACCGTATACATAAAATTACGTAATACATAGGATTCCAAAGAAATGTACTACGTTTATTCATTAAACAGGTTTCATATAACCTTTTAACCTTAGAGTCGTTTTCTCTCTGTATTCTACTGATACTACACACACATCGAGGAAGCAGAAAAGGACTAAATACAACAGGAGGCTTGACTCTAGTACAGCGCCCCTTAGTTCTTGATAAATAGGAGCACAGTGTACCTCTCAAGCGTCCAGCAGGACAATGCCACTGCCCCAGGACATGACATTGTTATTCCAGCAGAGGCAATCTGTCCCAGGTGACTTCATTTGGTAACATGTAGATTAATACAGCAAATTCTGCTGACTGAGTGGCACTATGGCTAATAGCAGTGCATTGTGGCTAGTTACACTTGGCATTGGGGCCACTGTGGAAAACAAGGAACATCCATACTATCTAGACCACTACATGTTACACTTTGCAAAGGATGTCAATCTCAATTCTGCTATTTGCTATATTGCAATCAAACATTTATTGGCTACCTTCACCGTCATTTTAAACATGTCATCTTAAAGGGGTATTGCAGTTACACAAAGTAGTATCTATTTTACAGAGTTTTACCATGCAAATGGCTCACTAATATAATGTTATTACCAATTTTGCAGTCTTTTTCAGTAATAAAAGTACCTTTTTTGGGCAGCCAGTCTTTTGCTTATTTAAAGTTTTCCATGGATACGACCTGTAGTTTTTTGTGTAGAATGGTTGAGCATGCACAGTTATTCTCTGCCTAGCTTACTTCCTCATAAGTAGGATGAGCGTTTGCCTTAAAGTGAAGAACAGAGACATTGTTGCATGTAAGCCCTGCCCACTTATGGGTGGGGTTTGTATTAGCCCTGCCCATTTGTCCCGGGACAGTGCGAGAGAATCATGGGCAATGTAGTCAGAATGTTAGTTTCCAGCTCATATGATGTAAGGGAAAGTGCTATAACAGTAAGAGCATATTACAGATCAAAACAGGAGAACAGTAGTAGGATAAAAGGGTAACGCTGGACCCCTGAAAACTGTTTCTGTATGGGTTAAGACTTGGACACATATTGCAGCGCAACAGTGCAGTTTAAAAAAATAGCTTACACAATCAGAATACCACTTTAAAACTAGAATTTACAAATACAATACATATAATCAATCAATCAATCATTACTTGTATTATTTAGAAATGTATGCTGGTGTGTTTTTTTAGAATTTAATTGAGCTACTCAGTTACTAATTGACATCTTCTATACATCACATTTTCCATGTAATTACATTAGAGACACAATACGTGTGAGCAAATGAATACATGCATTCATTTAAAAAGTGGTAAATGTCATTGCAATTAATTTATTTTCACAGAAAGCATGAAGCAAATAAACAGAACACAACCCGTCATTTCAATTTCATATAAGCTCCCACCTCCTAACATGAAAAGCAAGAGTAAGCAGACGCAGGCAGGACTTACAGTCGTCTAATAATTGCTGGTAGGTCCAGATGAAGTCATTAGGAAAGGCAAGCAAGATTGTCACAGCACCCTAAATAAAATAGCCAAAGTGTCATGGTCCTGCCGGTGACAGGGACTAGAAAATCGAGGAGACTGGCTGCATGTGATTGACATCCTATTTGGTTCACCTTTCTGTGTTGTTGCTGGGGATGACCACACCTCTTGTCTCAGATGTAGCTTAAGTGGTCATTTCTTCTCCTCGATTTAGTCTGGCCTCACCAATCATGCTATGCAGTTGATAGCTCCTTGTTTGTGAAAGTCCTGGTGTTGGTTCTCTCTGAGTTCCTGCTCGTCCGCATACTTCTGAAAGTTAAGTGTATCTTCTTTGTTGTTTTCCTCTACCTCCTGATATTAGGCCTGAGGGGGTCTCCTATTCCTTCATCTGGGAAGGAATAGGCCATCTGTGTCATGACACTATCTGCAGTGCCCTGTTAGGGTGAGATTGGGCTTAGGTTCCTGCGTATGAACATTCCTACCATCAAGGTCTGTTCATACTAATAGCAGTCAGGGCTCAGCGTAGGGACTCACTAGGTGTGACCATTTTCTTTTCCCTAGGTTCCAGGCCTAAAACCTTTTCCCTTCCCTTCAGTGTTCAGTGTGAAGTGTATTTACTACACTGCGCCGTGACATTATCAACCGCCGCAAACCGTCATTTTTTTTTCTGTGTCAGTGAGGCTATGGATCCTATCGCTGCACTGGCTAGACAATTGCAAGGTCTGTCTTTGGAGGTAGCCGCCCTCCGCACGCAGATCCATGGATCACAGGATGCTGGTGTCAGTAGTTCTTATCCGGCTTGTCCTGAACCTAAGGTTGCACTTCCGGACAGGTTTTCGGGGGAAAGTGACACTTCGGTTCAGAGAGTCGTGTAAGTTGTACTTTAAGTTACGCACGCTCTCATCTAGGAATGAGAGTCAAAGAGTTGGTAATATTATGTCGTTGCTTAACCTCTTAAGGACGCAGGGCGTACCGGTACGCCCTATTTCCCGAGTCCTTAAGGACTCAGGGCGTACCGGTACGTCCTAACTTTAAATACAGATTCCGGCGCCGCGGGGGTTAATGGGAACGGGATGCCGGCTGAAATCATTCAGCCGGCATCCTGCGACAACGCCAGGGGGGTCATGTGACCCCCCCTATCGGCGATCGCTGCAAACCGCAGGTCAATTCAGACCTGCGGTTTGCTGCGTTTTTTGCAGTTTCTGATCCCCGCGTTTTTTTTTTGCAGTTTTGTTTGGCTGTTAACCCTTGCTTTGTAACTGAAAAAAAATATTAAAATGGAAAATCTGCCAAAAAAGTTAAATTTTGAAATTGTATCTCTATTTTCCATTAAATCTTGTACAACACCTAAAGGGTTAACAAAGTTTGTAAAATCAGTTTTGAATACCTTGAGAGGGGTAGTTTCTTAGATGGGGTCACTTTTATGGAGTTTCTACTCTAGGGGTGCATCAGGGGGGCTTCAAATGGGACATGGTGTCAAAAAACCAGTCCAGCAAAATCTGGCTTCCAAAAACCATACTGCGCACCTTTCCCTCTACGCCCTACTGTGTGCCCGTACAGTAGTTTACGGCCACATATGGGGTGTTTCTGTAAACGGCAGAGTCAGGGCAATAAAGATACAGTCTTGTTTGGCTGTTAACCCTTGCTTTGTTGGTGGAAAAAATGGGTTAAAATGGAAAATTAGGCAAAAAAATTTAATTCTCAAATTTCATCCCCATTTGCCAATAACTCTTGTGCAACACCTAAAGGGTTAACGAAGTTTGTAAAATCAGTTTTGAATACCTTGAGGGGTGTAGTTTATAGAATGGGGTCATTTTTGGGCGGTTTCTATTATGTAAGCCTCGCAAAGTGACTTCAGACCTGTAGTGGTCCCTAAAAATTGGGTTTTTGTAAATTTCTGAAAAATTTCAAGATTTGCAAACTTCTAAGCTAGGTAACATCCCCAAAAAATAAAATATCATTCCCAAAATGCTACAAACATGAAGTAGACATATGGGGAATGTAAAGTCATCACAATTTTTGGGGGTATTACTATGTATTACAGAAGTAGAGAAACTGAAACTTTGAAATTTGCAAATTTTTCAAAATATTTGGTAAATATGGTATTTTTTTATGTAAAAAAATTTACTTTTTTGACCCAATTTTAGCAGTGTCATGAAGTACAATATGTGATGAAAAAACAATCTCAGAACGGCCTGGGTAAGTCAAAGCGTTTTAAAGTTATCAGCACTTAAAGTGACACTGGTCAGATTTGCAAAAAATGGCCAAGTCCTTAAGGTGAAATAGGGCTGAGTCCTTAAGGGGTTAAAGGGGACTCTCTGTTTTGGGCTTTTTCTCTGTTGATCAGATCACAGTCCCTCCAGTCGGAAGATTAGTTCTTCAGAGATCTAGGTCTCATCTAAGATGACCCAAATCGGATCTCCCTGGCCGAGACCAAGTTACGTGGTTTACGACAGGGAGAGCGTTCTGCGGAGATCTATTGCTCTGAATTTAAAAGATGGGCTACGGATACAGAGTTAGGGGGAGCTACCCCTGGGCCTGTTTGCAAGAGTTCTAGTCATAAGAAGGGAGTATGTTTTTTCTGTGGGAAAAGGGGAAATTTTGTTAATGTTTGTTCTTATGTTCTGCATCAAGGTGAAAACAAGAAGAAAACGTTTTCCCATCTCACTCTTGGTGGTGTGGGTGGGGAGTCAGAGAACTTACTTTTGCCATTTAGTGGTAGTACCCGATTTCTCCTGTCTGCCGAGATGGCTCTAGAGTCCAAAACTGTGGGAATTGAGGTGTTTGTTGACAGTGGGGTAGGGGTTAACCTAGTTGATGGTCAGTTCGTCCGTATGCATGGGTTGACAACAAGTGCATTAGAGATAAATATTTCGGTGTTCGCAATAGACTCTGCACCACTTACTCAGAAATGTTTGTCACAGATGGTGCAGGACATCCACTTAAGAGTGGGTGATTTTCATCAGGAATCCATTTTGTGTTTTGTGCTGGAGGGTCTGCCTGCTACATTGGTTCTGGGTTTGAGCAAACATAATGCTACCATTTAGGTATAATGCAGAATCAAGGTGGCTCACCTGTCTGCTGTCATGTATGAGGTGCCCAATGTCTAACTGATTCACCCTGTCAGAAAAAAGTGTATATATCTATTGTATAGGCAGACACTCTGCTACTGGTAACACTCGGAGAGGTGATAACGTAAAAAAAGAAACTTTAATATATATAATAAAATAGATTCAAATGACCCCTAAAATGCGCACAAAAAAGATAATGATAATCATTTATATACAAATTGATACAAATTGATAACACCGATGATCTGACAATGGTCACATAAAATTAGAATGATCAATTAATGGCCGTACATATAGTATTCTTTAGCGTAAACTGTACTAAAACGCATGTGGAGGATCCTTTTTTACAAGTAAATATTTGAAAAGGTGTCCAACCTCTATTCACAGAGTATTTAAACCAAAATAGGTTACAACAAAAATTTGCAAATTTTTCTAAATTTTTGGTAAATATGGTATTTTTTTTATGTAAGAAAATTTACTTTTTTGACCCAATTTTAGCAGTGTCATGAAGTACAATATGTGATGAAAAAACAATCTCAGAACGGCCTGGGTAAGTCAAAGCGTTTTAAAGTTATCAGCACTTAAAGTGACACTGGTCAGATTTGCAAAAAATGGCCAAGTCCTTAAGGTGAAATAGGGCTGAGTCCTTAAGGGGTTAAAGGGGACTCTCTGTTTTGGGCTTTTTCTCTGTTGATCAGATCACAGTTTGTTGACACCATGAAATTCTGATTCAACATATTTTTCCCTTAAAATGGTACATTTTCTCAGTTTAAACTTTTGTTCCGTGATTTATGTTCTATTCTGAATAAAATATTAGAAGTTGGCACCTCCACATCATTGCATTCAGTTTTTATTCACGATTTGTATAGTGTCCCAACTTTTTTGGAATCCGGTTTGTAAATCGCACCGAAAATCTTCAAGTAATACCCAGGCTTTTTATGTGCTGTTATTGCAAAGAGGAAGGTATTTCCTTTATAACTCTATCCCAGATTGAGAAGGTGAGTTTCACTTTAAATGTTGAGGTACATTTTACCTGGGAGCGCAATATGCTCATGTGGTGTCCACAGGAATCCGATAATATTCAACTTAGAGTCTCTTATGGCTTTTTTTTTATGAATAAAGGTAAACTTAGAATCAATGTTCGGCTTACCGTCTGATGTCTGCTGTCTCCCAATTGCTTGAACGGAGCTTTAAGTATTCGCCGGCTTGTTTGATCGCTCCTTGAGACAATCTATTTCGAATTCCGCGGGAGTTCCAAAGATCACGGAAGTTGACACTCTGTTCCGCAATTTCCTTCGGTACAGCTTTCAACAAAGAAGATATACACTCACCTAAAGAATTATTAGGAACATCTGTTCTATTTCTCATTAATGCAATTATCTAGTCAACCAATCACATGGCAGTTGCTTCAATGCATTTAGGGGTGTGGTCCTGGTCAAGACAATCTCCTGAGCTCCAAACGGAATGTCAGAATGGGAAAGAAAGGTGATTTAAGCAATTTTGAGCGTGGCATGGTTGTTGGTGCCAGACGGGCCAGTCTGAGTATTTCACAATCTGCTCAGTTACTGGGATTTTCACGCACAACCATTTCTAGGGTTTACAAAGAATGGTGTGAAAAGGAAAAAACATCCGGTATGCGGCAGTCCTGTGGGCGAAAATGCCTTGTGGATGCTAGAGGTCAGAGGAGAATGGGCCGACTGATTCAAGCTGATAGAAGAGCAACGTTGACTGAAATAACCACTCGTTCCAACCGAGGTATGCAGCAAAGCATTTTTGAAGCCACAACACGCACAACCTTGAGGCGGATGGGCTACAACAGCAGAAGACCCCACCGGGTACCACTCATCTCCACTACAAATAGGAAAAAGAGGCTACAATTTGCACGAGCTCACCAAAATTGGACTGTTGAAGACTGGAAAAATGTTGCCTGGTCTGATGAGTCTCTATTTCTGTTGAGACATTCAAATGGTACAGTCCGAATTTGGCGTAAACAGAATGAGAACATGTATCCATCATGCCTTGTTACCACTGTGCAGGCTGGTGGTGGTGGTGTAATGGTGTGGGGGATGTTTTCTGGGCACACTTTAGGCCCCTTAGTGCCAATTGGGCATCGTTTAAATGCCACGGGCTACCTGAGCATTGTTTCTGACCATGTCCATCCCTTCATGGCCACCATGTACCCATCCTCTGATGGCTACTTCCAGCAGGATAATGCACCATGTCACAAAGCTCGAATCATTTCAAATTGGTTTCTTGAACATGACAATGAGTTCACTGTACTAAAATGGCCCCCACAGTCACCAGATCTCAACCCAATAGAGCATCTTTGGGATGTGGTGGAACGGGAGCTTCGTGCCCTGGATGTGCATCCCTCAAATCTCCATCAACTGCAAGAAGCTATCCTATCAATATGGGCCAACATTTCTAAAGAATGCTATCAGCACCTTGTGGAATCAATTCCACGTAGAATTAAGGCAGTTCTGAAGGCAAAAGGGGGTCCAACACCGTATTAGTATTGTGTTCCTAATAATTCTTTAGGTGAGTGTATACTCCTTCCCTGTAGAGTTTTTTTCTGTATGGCCATACAGGTTTATCGGAGGCTTTTCAATGCAGGTACATAACTTGTTTCATCATACGCGTTTCGGGTAGATTCGCTCTCCCTCCCTCAGTGGTCCACTGAGGAAGGGAGAGCGAATCTACCCGAAACGCGTATGATGAAACAAGTTATGTACCTGCACTGAAAAGCCTCCGATAAACCTGTATGAGTGCCCGCTCATTTTTTTACTTTTACATTTAATAAAATAAAAAAATGGCAAGAAATAAGGAAAATAAAAAATGAATGAGTATGTGTATGAAGTGATAAAACATAAGTGAAAAAATATTTAAAAAAAACATACCAAAAAAAGTGTGTATGTGAATAGATAAATGTGACAATCAAGTGAAAGTGATCAATCGATGAAACTCCGGTGAAATGTGACATTAAATCCTGCCACATTTGTGTCTTCATAAAGTGTTGAACAATTCCAAAAATGTGGAAGAGGGTCCGTCAGATCACACTTGCAGCCAATGTGGAAGGATAAATACGGCTGATATATCCTGAGTATATAAAAAAAATATAGAATAAGTAATGTATATTGAAAAAACATACAAGAAGAACAAATAAAACAATGATAAGAAAAAGAAGGTAAAATTGATAAAAATGCACAACTGTACATTACAAAAATGGGGCAAAAGACAGAGCATCATTGAGGCCTTTAGGCTGCATGGTATCCAAGGTCCAGATCCACTTAGTCTCACGTTGGGCCAAGCATTTCATGACATTGCCACCCCGCATACCCAAGTCTACGTGATTAATCCCACTGACTCTCAATAAGGAGGGATCGCTGTCGTAGTAAGATTTCACCAAATAATCCCCCAAGTTTTTTGCTCTCCTAGTCACCAGAGATGGAGCCTCTTTTCTAAGATTAGAAAAGAGGTCACATGACAACCTGACACCTGACCAACGCAGGAGTTTAAAGAACTTACGGTCTCTTAAGGATGTGGTTTTTAAACCGGCTGATAAGGGGGGCAATGTTGTTATTTGGCCCCGGAAAATGTATGAAGCAAAGGCCTACCGTAAATTAAGGAACAATACCTGTTACAAAAAGTTGACCTATAACCCTCTTTCTTCTTTCAGCCAATTATTATTGAATCTTCTGGATACAGCTGTAGATGATGACATAATTTCCCAGCAATTACGTGACGCACTGAATGTGTATAATCCCTCGATACCTACCTTGTACCTTTTGCCTAAAATTCACAAGAACCCAACTAAACCACCAGGTAGGCCAATAATATCTGGCTGTGGAGGTCCTTTAGAAAATGTTTGCAAATTTTTGGACCATAAGCTGAAGCCATTGGTTGAATATTTACCATCCTATACACGGGATACCGCAGACCTACTCCAGAAAATTTATGGTATCCATCTTGACCCTGATATGTTGCTGGTTACATGCGATGTCGAATAGCTGTATACCAACATCAAACATGAGAATGGGATAAGAGCCACCTCATATTTCCTATCCATGACCAATGTTGACAGCTGTTTGTCTGGTTGCCTCATTGACTTATTAAGATTTATTCTCACACATAACTTCCTCACTTTTAATGGCTCCTTCTACCTGCAGCTCCAGTGGACAGCTATGGGGGCAGCTTGTGTGCCCTCATATGCTAATTTGTTCCTGGGGCTGTAGGAGAGGGAGCTATTTATGTCTGATCGCAGTGCGTCGATGGACCGGGTCATTTTTTGGGCCCGATACATCGATGCCATTTTTTTTTATCTGGCAGGGTACCCCCCAAACACTGCATCGATTTTAGCGGTGCTGCCTTTGCTATATCGCTTTCTTTGCACAGTGACCTTCATAGTGCCCGCCCCTTTAACAGTGACCTCCACAGTGCTCGCCTCCTTAACAGTGACCTCCACAGTGAATGCCCCTTTAACAGTGAACTCCACAGTGCCCATCCCTTTAACAGTGACCTCCACAGTGCTATGTCCCTTAACAGGGACTTCCACAGTGCCCGCCCCTTTAACAGTGACCTCCACAGTGCCCGCCCCTTTAACAGTGACCTCCATAGTGCCCGCCCCTTTAACAGTGACCTTTACAGTGCCTGCCCCTTTAACAGTGACCTCCACAGCAGCTGCCCTTTTGATAGTGGCCCCTGCCCCCTTAACAGTGTCATCCACAGCACGTTGCCCCTTTAACCCCTTAAGGACTTAGGGCGTACCAGTACGCCCTATTTCCCGAGTCCTTAAGTTTAAATCGCGATTGCGGTGCCGCGGGGGTTAATCCCAACAGGATGTCTGCTGAAATCATTCAGCGGGCATCCTGTCACAAAGTCCGGGGTGTTATTTGACCCCCCCGCATCGGCGATCGCAGAAAACCCCAGGTCAATTCAGACCTGCGGTTTGCTGCGTTTCCGGTCCATTCGGGTCTCCGGTGACCGGATGAACCGGAAAAAGACTGCGATCAGTGGTGTAATTACACACCACCAATCACAGTCCGTGCATTTTGAGAGGCGGTGCTGGCCATGGTGCTGATGCCTGCTGTCCAGGGTGCTGATTGGTGCAGGCGAGATTCAAACTTCCTGCGCTCCTCTCTCCCCTCCTCTTCCTGTTCAGCACCTGCACCCTGCAGCACCATCCTCACCAGGCTCCTGCGATCCCCCAATCGACACCCATCACCCTCCTGCACCCATCACCCTCCAGGTAGGTTAGGGTCAGTAAGGGAGAGGCACAGTTAGTCAGGGATAGAAGGGAAAAGTTTAGAAAAAAATAAAAAATAAATCACTTTTATCTAAACTTATTTTTTTTCAGCTTTGAGACCCTAGACCCCCCCTGCCACTTGCCCCCCCCCCCCCCCCCCCACCACCAGCCATGACATGTCCCTGGTTTGAGGCCATCCGGAAATGTCTGCATTATTCAGATAATGCAGCATGTCCCCCCCGAGGTGATCCTGCCCATGACCGTCTGTATAAAATATGGCCGGTCATCGATCACTTCGGGGCCAAATTTGTACAGGCCTACGTACCTGGAAGGGAGGTCGCGGTTGATGAGTCTCTCGTTGCGTTCAAGGGGAGACTCAGTTTCCGCCAATACATTCCCACTAAGCAGGCGAGGTATGGCGTGAAAATGTACAAAATTTGTGAGAGTGCCTCAGGGTACACTTACAAATTTCGTGTGTACAAGGGGCGAGATTCCCGCATTGAACCCCCAGAATGTCCCCCCACTCTGGGTGTTAGCGGGAAACTCGTGTGGGACCTTATGTACCCACTGCTAGATAAGGGTTACCACTTGTACGTGGATAACTTTTATACTAGCATTCCCTTGTTCAGGTCCCTTGCCGCCAGATCCACGTTTGCTTGTGGGACCGTGTGGAAAAATCAACGCGGCCTCCCTGCCTACCCCCTCCAGGTACCTATCCCCAGGGGTGAGACCCGTGCCCTCACCAGTGGAAACCTGTTGCTGGTCAGGTATAAGGACAACAGAGATTTCCTTATACTGTCCACAATCCACGGTAATGGCATCACCCCCGTCTCTGTGTGTGGTACCGCGGCAACGGTCCTCAAGCCCGATTGTATCGTCGACTACAACCGGTATATGGGAGGAGTTGATCTCTCTGATCAAGTCCTCAAGCCATATAATGCCATGCGCAAAACCCGGGCATGTTACAAAAAAGTTGCGGTCTACTTGGTGCAGGTTGCCATGTACAACTCTTTTGTACTATCCCGAAGCGCTGGCAGCACAGGGACATTCCTCCAATTCTATGAGGCAGTCCTCAGGGACCTGATCTTTTCAGACCGGGAAAGAGCAGGCCAGAGTACCTTGGGAATTGGAGGACATAGAAGGAGGGGAACGCCATATGGGTTTTGCAAGGCAGATTTTGCAGGACTGGTTTTGTTTATACCATGTCCCATTTCAAGCCCCCCGTTGCACCCCTAGAATAGAAATTCCAAAATTGTTTCTCCATCTGCCATTAACTCTTGTGGAACACCTAAAGGGTTAACAAAGTTTGTAAACCCAGTTTTGAATACCTTGAGGGGTGTACTTTCATAGATGGAGTCACCTTTTTGAAATTTCTATTCTAGGGGTGCAACGGGGGGCTTGAAATGGGACATGGTATAAACAAAACGAGTCCTACAAAATCTGCCTTCCAAAACCCATATGGCGTTCCTCTCCCTCTATGTCCTCCCGTTTGGCCAAACAGTAGTTTAGGACCACATATGGGGTGTTTTTGCAAACTACAGAATCAGGGCAACCCATATTGAGTTTTGTTTGGCAGTTAACCCTTACTTTATTACTGGAAAAAATGGGTTAAAATGGAAAATTTTCAAAAAAATTGAAATGTCTAAATTGTTTCTCCATCTGCCATTAACTCTTGTGGAACACCTAAAGGGTTAACAAAGTTTGTAAACCCAGTTTTGAATACCTTGAGGGGTGCACTTTCTTAGATGGAGTCACTTTTTTGAAATTTCTATTCTAGGGGTGCAACGGGAGGCTATAAACAAAACCAGTCCTACAAAATCTGCCTTCCAAAACCCACATGGCGTTCCCCTCCTTTTATGTCCTCCCGTTTGGCCAAACAGTAGTTTAGGACCACATATGGGGTGTTTTTGCAAACTACAGAATCAGGGCAACCCATATTGAGTTTTGTTTGGCAGTTAACCCTTACTTTATTACTGGAAAAAATGGGTTAAAATGGAAAATTTTCAAAAAAATATAAATTTCTAAATTGTTTCTCCATCTGCCATTAACTCTTGTGGAACACCTAAAGGGTTAACAAAGTTTGTAAACCCAGTTTTGAATACCTTGAGGGGTGCACTTTCTTAGGTGGAGTCACTTTTTTGAAATTTCTATTCTAGGGGTGCAACGGGGGCTTGAAATGGGACATGGTATAAACAAAACCAGTCCTGCAAAATCTGCCTTGCAAAAACCATATGGCGTTCCCCTCCTTCTATGTCCTCCCGTTTGGCCAAACAGTAGTTTACGACCACATATGGGGTGTTTCTGCAAACTACAGAATCAGGGCAACCCATATTGAGTTTTGTTTGGCAGTTAACCCTTGCTTTTTTCCTGGAAAAAATGTATTATATTGGAAAATTTTCAAAAAAATCGAAATTCTTAAATTTTATGTCCATTTGCCATGAAGTCTTGTGGAAGACCTAAAGGGTTAACAAAGTAAAATCAGTTTTGAATACCTTGAGGGGTGCAGTTTTTTGAATGGGGTCATTTTTGGATGGTTTCTATTACGTAAGCCTCACAAACTGACTTCAAACCTGAACTGGTCCATAAAAAGTGGGATTTGGAAAATTTCTGAAAAATTTCAAAATTTGCTTCTAAACTTCTAAGATAGGTAACATCCCCAAAAAATAAAATATCATTCCCAAAATGATACAAACATGAAGTAGACATATGGGGAATGTAAAGTCATCACAATTTTTGGGGGTATTACTATGTATTACAGAAGTAGAGAAACTGAAACTTTGAAATTTGCTAATTTTTCCAAATTTTTTTGTAAATTTGGTATTTTTTATGCAAAAAAATTAGCTTTTTTGACCCAATTTTAGCAGTGTCATGAAGTACAATATGTGATGAAAAAACAATCTCAGAACGGCCTGGGTAAGTCAAAGCGTTTTAAAGTTTTCAGCACTTAAAGTGACACTGGTCAGATTTGCAAAAAATGGCCAAGTCCTTAAGGTGAAATAGGGCTGAGTCCTTAAGGGGTTAAAGCTGACCTGCAGCAGTGAAGAAAAATTGTTTTAACAGTAACCTACACAGTGCCCGCCTCCTTAACAGTGACTTCCACAGTGAATGTCCCTTTAACAGTGACCTCCACAGTGCCCATCCCTTTAACAGTGACCTCCACAGTGCCATCCCCATTAACAGGGACCTCCACAGTGCCCGCCCCTTTAACAGTAACCTCCACAGTGCCTGCCCCTTTAACAGTGACCTCCACAGTGCCCGCCCCTTTAACAGTGACCTCCACAATACCCGCCCCTTTAACAATGACCTCCACAGTGCCCGCCCCTTTAACAGTGACCTCAGCAGTGCCTGCCCCCTTAACAGTGACCTTCACAGTGCTCGCCCCCTTAACAGTGACCTCCATAGTGCCCGCCCCTTTAACAGTGACCTCCACAGTGCCCGCACCTTTAACAGTGAACTTCACAGTGCCCGCCCCTTGAACAGTGACTTCCACAGTGCCCACCCTTTTAACAGTGACCTCCACAGCAGCTGCCCTTTCAGTAGTAGCTCCTGCCCCCTTTACAGTGTCATCAGGGCCGGACTGGCGTACCGGGATGCCGGGAAAATTCCCGATAGGCCGGTAGCCCTGACTGCCGCTGCGGCCAGCCGTGCCGACAGTGAGTGAGGAGGCTCTTTTTCTTGGCTGGTCTGCCTGCAGGCCCGCACGGGCGGGCGGCCGGCCGGCCTGAGCGATCACAGAGACAGAGAGAGAGGCTGAGCCTGAGAGCCAGCCAGCCAGGGGCAGGATAGGACCGCAGTGCGCCGCACAGACAGTGTCTGTGAATGTATGACGTGACGCACATCACACGTCATCAGCGATTCAGCGCTGCTTTCAGTGCTGCGTGACGTGATGAGTCACTGTCTGAGTGCCGTGGCACTGTCTGTCACCCCACCTGTCCTTATCTTTTAGTCCAGGCGGCACCGGCGCGTCATCTGCGGGAGCCTGGAG
Source organism: Bufo bufo (assembly GCF_905171765.1). Classification (NCBI taxonomy): domain Eukaryota; kingdom Metazoa; phylum Chordata; class Amphibia; order Anura; family Bufonidae; genus Bufo; species Bufo bufo. Next base: position 165,193,668 of record NC_053393.1, read on the forward strand.
GTGCATCACTTCAGCACAACTACCGCGCAGGCTGAAGACAGTGAAGTGAAGCAAGTCAGACTCAGTCAGTCAGACAGAGACAGACTGTCTGTTAGTGAATAGTGTGTGTGACTGATAGACCTGATAGTGACTGTGTCACTGTGCCACCCACTGCCAGTGCCAAGTTACAACTTGACTTACTAACTATAGTGCCACATTGGCATGCCAATCCGTGTGGACTCACTGGACGGGACCGGGACGCCGGACGGTGTGGTGCAGGCTGCGGCACCCCAAGAAAGCAGAGCCAGGCTCAGGCTAGGAAGCCACTGCCAGCAGTGCCAGTAGTGTGGAGCCGGAGGAGAAATCCAAGAAAAAAATAAAAACTCATAAGGAAAGTCAAGTGGGTGATAGTACTACCCTAAAAATTAAAGGGGTACTGTACTCCAGTAAAATATATATTTGCGGGTGGGGGGGGTTAAATAAAAAAAAATTGAATTGTAAAATGATTGTAAATAGAAAGGAATTCCCAGATTAGGGGTTATCAAGTTACGGTATTAAAAACGTATTCCCTTTCCACAGGATAGGGGATAAGTATTAGATCACAGGGGGTCGACATCCAGAATGGGGCCCAGGCCCAGCTCACCCTGCTGAGCACCCTGGCCCCCATTGTATTTGTCTTGGCAGTGACGGTCGCTCAGCGAATCGCCGGCTATAGCTGAACAGCGCTGAGTGGTCCACCCACCACTGTCTGACAACTGCCAAGACAAATAAGGGCCCCATTCTGGAGATCGCTGGGGGAGTCCCTCCCATCCACATTTTTAATTTCTGGATAACCCCTTTAAAGTCATACTAGTCTGTCATAGTCCATTTGTTAAAATTTCCCTCCTCTGTGTCCCCATATAGTACAGCCCCCCCCATGTGCCCCCATATAGTACAATCCCCCTGTGCTCGAAAATACAGTACAGACCCCCCCTTTGTTCCACCATATAGTACAGTCTCTCCCTCTCTGTGCCCCCATATAGTACAAGCCCCCCTCTATGCCACCAAATAGTAAAGACCCCCCCCTCTATGCCGCTATATAGTACAGGCACCCCCACTCTGTCCCTCCATATAGTACAGGCCCCCCTCTATGCCACCAAATAGTAAAGACCCCCCCCCTATGCCGCTATATAGAACAGGCACCCCCACTCTGTCCCTCCATATAGTACAGGCCCCCTCTGTGACGTCATATAGTACAAGCTCGGCTCCCCCCTCTCTGCCACCAAATAGTACAGGCTCACGCCTCTGCCGCCATATAGTACAAGCTCCCCCCTCTATGTCACCATATAGTACAGGCTCCCCCATCTGTGCTGTGATATAGTACAGACTCTCCTGGTCTACTGTGATAAGGCTACTTTCACATTAGCGTTTTTCTTTTCCGGCATAGAGTTCCGTCACAGGGGCTCTATACCAGAAAAGAACTGATCAGGCATATCCCCATGCATTCTGAATGGAGAGTAATCCGTTCAGGATGCATCAGGATGTCTTCAGTTCAGTCATTTTGACTGATCAGGCAAAAGAGAAAACCGTAGCATGCTACGGTCTTATCTCCGGCGAAAAAAACTGAAGACTTGCCTGAATGCCGGATCCAGCATTTTTCCCCATAGGAATGTATTAGTGCCGGATCCGGCATTCAAAATACCGGAATGCCGGATCCGTCCTTCCGGTCTGCGCATGCGCTTTAAAATGAGAAAAAAATAAATACCGGATCCGTTTTGCCTGATGACACTGGAAAAACGGATCCGTTATTGCAATGCATTTTTCAGACTGGTCAGGAATTTTTCAGACTGATCAGTCTGAAAAAATGACATGCGTTTGCATACAGTTTGCCTGATCAGGCAGTCAGTTCAGGCAACGGAACTACCTGCCGGAATCAAACAACGCAAGTGTGAAAATACCCTTAGAACAATGGGGGTTCTACAAAAGAGCTATTGTGGGGCAAAGTTCATATTTGTGTTTACACACGTGTTTTAAAATGAATGCTTTCCCCTTTTATAAACAAGTAAATAATGACGCAATGCTGTGGGGCTGGTGTGCAACTTTTTCCAGGGCTGGTTTTTATCCCCAGTCCGGCCCTGAGTGTCATCCACCGAGCGTTGCCCCTTTAAAGCTGATCTGCAGCAGTGAAGAAAAATTGCTGGGTTGTTATGGAAACCTGGTGTAAAACTGTGTATAAGTGGAGTCTAAGGACCTGCAAGCTTCTATTGGCTGATAAGGGACATGTGACCGTGTGTATGGCAGTTGGGAGATAAAGAGAAAGACCTGCAGGCTTCTATTGGCTAATGTAGGTCATGTGATGTGCCATATTTGCATATTTTGGGAATATCCCAGGAACAGTACGTCCTAGAGAGCTGTGACTACCACAAGATTTCTTTCCAGATAGCAAGGGATGTGTATACCAAGTTTAGTTGAAATCGATGGTTGCGTTTTTAAATGATCGCGGAACATAACCACATACATACATACATATATTTGTCTTTCTTTATATATTGTAGGAAGGCGCAAGGGTCCATCGTTGACGGAAGGTATGTGTCACCGAGGTTCCTGGCCTATGCGGATAATTGCTATTTTAGTATGGCTGTATAGCTGATCCGGGACGGCTATTACTCGGAGTACCCAAAGTGATGGGTGGGTGACTTCTCCCCACATTCCAGGCAGGTTCTTGACTGGCCTTTAAAAAACCCAGCCAGCAGTGTCAGCTGTGAGTGGATTACTCCTCTCTGACAGTGGCGATCTGTCAGTCTCTGTGTTGGGACCTGAGAGTTTGGGCCTGGATTAAGGCCTGCTACCTTGTTGGTATGAAAGCAGGTGGATTCGGCTTTGTCCAAGGACTTCTTCTTTGCCGCATGGTGTGAACGAACACCAGAATCACAAGGTGACTGTTTTCCTTGAAGCAGACTTTTTTGTTTTGCCCTTTACTTAGGGCTCGTTCCCACGAACGGTTTTTGCTTTCCGTATACGGGCCATTTTTTGCGTTCCATATACGGTCCGTATACAGAACCATTCATTTAAATGGGTCCGCAAAAAAAACGGAATGTACAGTCGTGGCCAAAAGTTTTGAGAATGACACAAATATTAGTTTTCACAAAGTTTGCTGCTAAACTGCTTTTAGATCTTTCTTTCAGTTGTTTCTGTGATGTAGTGAAATATAATTACACGCACTTCATACGTTTCACAGGCTTTTATCGACAATTACATGACATTTATGCAAAGAGTCAGTATTTGCAGTGTTGGCCCCTCTTTTTCAGGACCTCTGCAATTCGACTGGGCATGATCTCAATCAACTTCTGGGCCAATTCCTGACTGATAGCAACCCATTCTTTCATAATCACTTCTTGGAGTTTGTCAGAATTAGTGGGTTTTTGTTTTTCCACCCGCCTCTTGAGGATTGACCACAAGTTCTCAATGGGATTAAGATCTGGGGAGTTTCCAGGCCATGGACCCAAAATGTCAACGTTTTGGTCCCCGAGCCACTTAGTTATCACTTTTGCCTTATGGCACGGTGCTCCATCGTGCTGGAAAATGCATTGTTCTTCACCAAATTGTTGTTGGATTGTTGGAAGAAGTTGCTGTTGGAGGGTGTTTTGGTACCATTCTTTATTCATGGCTGTGTTTTTGGGCAAAATTGTGAGTGAGCCCACTCCCTTGGATGAGAAGCAACCCCACACATGAATGGTCTTAAGATGCTTTACTGTTGGCATGACACAGGACTGATGGTAGCGCTCACCTTTTCTTCTCCAGACAAGCCTTTTTCCAGATGCCACAAACAATCGGAAAGAGGCTTCATCAGAGAATATGACTTTGCCCCAGTCCTCAGCAGTCCATTCACCATACTTTCTGCAGAAGATCAATCTGTCCCTGATGTTTTTTTTTTAGAGAAGTGGCTTCTTTGCTGCCCTTCTTGACACCAGGCCATCTTACAAAAGTCTTCGCCTCACTGTGCGTGCAGATGCGCTCACACCTGCCTGCTGCCATTCCTGAGCAAGCTCTGCACTGGTGGCACTCCGATCCCGCAACTGAATCCTCTTTAGGAGACGATCCTGGCACTTGCTGGACTTTCTTGGATGCCCTAAAGCCTTCCTAACAAGAATTGAACCTCTTTCCTTGAAGTTCTTGATGATCCTATAAATTGTTGATTGAGGTGCAATCTTAGTAGCCACAATATCCTTGCCTGTGAAGCCATTTTTATGCAACGCAATGATGGCTGAACACGTTTCTTTGCAGGTCACCATGGTTAACAATGGAAGAACAATGATTTCAAGCATCACCCTCCTTTTAACATGTCAAGTCTGCCATTTTAACCCAATCAGTCTGACATAATGATCTCCAGCCTTGTGCCCGTCAACATTCTCACCTGAGTTAACAAAACGATTACTGAAATGATCTCAGCAGGTCCTTTATGACAGCAATGAAATGCAGTGGAAAGGTTTTTTTGGGATTAAGTTAATTTTCATGGCAAAGAAGGACTATGCAATTCATCTGATCACTCTTCTGGAGTATATGCAAATTGCTATTATAAAAAGTTAAGCAGCAACTTTCCAATTTCCAATATTTATGTAATTCTCAAAACTTTTGGCCACGACTGTACTCCGTATGCATTCCGTTTCCGTTTTACCTTTCCCCAACATTTTGAGTCAGGTCCTATTATTGTCCGCAAATCACGTTCAGTGGCTCCATTCAAGTCAATGGGTCTGTATAAAAAACGGAATGCATACGGAACACATGTCCGTATGTCATCCGTTTTTTGCGGATCCATGCTGTAGAAATGCTATGCCCAGCCCATTTTGCACATGTGTTTGGTGTTTGCAATGATTACAAAGTTCCTATTTTTGCGGAAAAACGTAATGGAAATGGAACGGAAATAGAAAAACAACGGATCCAAAAAAGGGAACAACGGATCCGTGAAAAACCGACCACAAAACCATACGGTCGTGTGAACAAAACCTTAATGTGTGAAAAAACACTGAACTGTTTAATTCAAAGACTTTGTTGTTGCCTCTATACTGCATCCACTAACCTGCCTACCAGAGTGAATCCCCATAATTGGTGGAGGATGAGGGCGTTGCAGTGAGACTGGCGTGAAGGCCGAAATATTTTTGTTTTTCCGGGCACGGTTTTATGTCTTACATCAAACAAGTGAGATTACAACCCGTCTCTCTCGACAAAATGGAGGCTGTCGTGTAGGCCCTCGTGGAGGCTAACCTGCAACAGCTGGAGGCCAATAAGCAAAAGCAGGAAACAAACGAGCTGCTGTTACAACATGTGATGGCTTTATAAGCAGCAAGAGCATCCCAGAGCGTCCACGATGCCCGGGAAAGTGGTCCGTGCGGCGATCCCAAGATGACCCACGCAGACAACATCGAGACCTATCTGGCGATCTTCGAGAAGGTGGCCGTGAGAGAGAAGCTACCCCGGGAGCAATGGGCTGAGGTCGTCGCTCTGTTCCTGTCGTCTGGACCCCAGCAGGTGTATTTTGACTAACGGATGGTCAAGCGGCTGATTACCCGACAGTAAAGGTTGAGATCCTGGCGAGATTGGGGGTGAATGTATTAGTCCAGGACCAGTGGGTGTATCAGTGGGAGTTTCACCTGGCTGAGCGTGCGAGGCCCCAGTATTATACCCTATTACACCTGTTGCAAAAATGGCTGCAAGCTGACGTGATGAGTCCCACTGCTATGTTGGACCGTCTGCTGATGTGTTCTGGAGGGCTTTGCCGTACCCCCTCCAGCACTGGATCGGACAGGTTTCTCCTGGTAATGCCCTTGAGATGGTGGACCTGGTGGAACGCTATGAGGCTACCAGGAATTTGAAAGGGGGTTTGTTTGGGAGGAGGGCAGCCAAAACCCCACCATCTCCACCCCAGACCCAGAGACTTGTGCCAACCAAGCCCGCCCGGGGTGTACCCCCCGTAGACCCAGCTCCGATAGTATGCTAGCGGTGTCAGAAGCCTGGCCACATAAGGGCCGATTGTCCCCATTGGGGCGAACCCATGGAGACTAACTATGGATTCCGCAACACGTTGTAAGCCAGCAAGCTGTGTGCATCAGGTATACCAGAGACTATAGACAATAACCACGTGTGCCAGGTACAGTTGTGTTCAAAATAATAGCAGTCAGACATCACTAACCTGATCAATCACTGTTTTTGGTAGAAATTATATTTCTACATGGCAAATAATTTACTAGCAGGTGTAGTAGAGTAATAGAAATCCAACAGACCCAACAGTGATGCCATGCATGCTTCTGATTCTCTGTAATTCAATCACTTATTGAAAGGGGCATGTTCAAAATAATAGCAGTGCGGAGTTCAATTAGTGAGATCATTCATTCTTTGAAAAAACAGGTGGCAATTATTGCCCTTATTTAAGGAAGGAAGGCAGCAAATGTTGTACATGATGGTTACAGTGCATTTCTCTCTGAAATTCTCAGGAAATTGTGTCGTTCCAGACATTGTTCAGAAGAACAGCGTACCTTGATTAAAAAGTTGATTGGAGAGGGGAAAACATATAAGGAAGTGCAGAAAATGATAGGCTGCTCAGCTAAAATGATCCCAAATGCATTAAAATGGCAACTAAAATGTGAAAGACCTGGAAGAAAGCGAAAAACTACCATTCGAATGGATAGAAGAATAGCCAAAATGGCAAGGACTCAGCTCCAGGAAGATCAAAGAAGGTCTAAAGTTACCTGTGAGTACTGTTACAATTAGAAGACGCCTATGTGAAGCCAATCTATCTGCAAGAAGCCCCCACAAAGTCCCACTGTTGAAAAAAAGACGTGCTGAAGAGGTTACAATTTGCCAAAGAGCACATTGACTGGTCTAAAGAGAAATGGCATAATATTTTGTGGACTGATGAAAGTAAGATTGTTATTTTTGGGTCTAGTGGCCGGAGACAGTTTGTCAGACGACCCCCAAATACTGAATTCAAGCCACAGTACACGGTGAAGACAGTGAAGCATGGTGGCGCAAGCATCATGATATGGAGATGTCACGGCTGAAGGTGGGGAAAACCCTCAGCCGTGCGATGCCAGATGATGTTATGGCTGCTTGGCCAGGACAACAGGATTAGGGAGCAGGTCATCTCCTACAGCGTCCCTAACCTGACCCTAACTCCTAGCTGCACGGGCCGACCTTTAAGGTAGGAGGACCCGTGCGCAGGAACCTCGGATCCCTGTCTCACCCTCCGGCAGGTCCCTGGACTAGGAGTGAAGATAAGACAACCTGTTCCTTCTGAATACAGAGGAACAGGGGTCTCAATGGCCAAGCTGCAAGGAACAAGGGAACTAAAACAGACTTACGGATATGGCAGGCGAACTAGATAGTTCCACCAACCTGCCACAGCCTTGCTGACTGGATCCCTGTGCACACAGGAATCCAGATCCATAAGCTGCACAAAACAACATAGGAAAGGAAAACATCAAATAGACATCACACATAAACTTGACATAAAATTAAATGTGACATAATGTTTATGATCACAAGGGTGGCTCTCACTGGCAGGTATAATACAACAGGAGGCTGCTCCAGCTAAGTATGGCTGAAGCAACCTTCAGACCTGGGATAACAGTGAGGCTATATAGGCCAAGAAGCCACACCCAACAGTCGGACACACCCAGTGACTCACAGACACACTGGGAAGGGAGTTAACCCTTCCAGCACCAGGGAAGGGAAACATAAATTAAAAGGGAAAGTGTCCAACTCAGAAACACACTGTGGCTGTTGCCGCAGGCAACGACATGGGTGGCAACCATGTCCTGGGAGTCAGCCCGAAGGCCGGGACACTGCCACCACATGTACACAATGCAACCAAACGTTGCTACGGGCAACCACAGTGAGGAGAAGATGTAATTGCACACCACACAAAACACAGAGTGCACACAGACATAAAAAAGTGCCACGCACACAAACTCTGAGGCAACCGCACACATAACTGTTGTCCGCGGCAACCGCACCTGAAGCAAACGAGACTATGCCACCAGCTGCGGTTGACAACTACAACCCACACCGCGGGCAACTGTATGCGGCTCCCAAGGAGTCACGGCCATAAACATGGTCGCGACAGGAGATGTTTCTCATACTACGGTGTTGGGCCTATTTATCGCATACCAGGGATCATGGATCAGTTTGAATACATCAGAATACTTGAAGAGGTCATGCTGCCTTATGCTGAAGAGAAAATGCCCATCAAATGGGCGTTCCAACAAGACAATGACCCCAAACACACCAGTAATCGTGCAAAATCTTGGTTCCAGACCAATAAGATTGGCGTTATGGAATGGTCAGCCCAATCCCTGGATCTTAATCCAATAGAAAACTTGTGGGGTGACATCAAAAATGCAGTTTCTGAGGCAAAACCAAGAAATAGAGAAGAACTGTGAATGTAGTCCAATCATCCTGGGCTGGAATACCTGTTCACAGGTGCCAGAAGTTGGTTTACTCCATGCAGCACAGATGTACAGCAGTTCTCAGAAACAGTGGTTATACAACTAAATATTAGACAAAAATTTGTTCGCAAACAGTCGGTTGCTGCTGTATATAGGGTTCCCACCCCAAGCACCATTTTACAAAGATTACAGCAGATAAAAAGGTATTCTCTGTGCTTTTATTTTATTTTGTCTTCAACAGAAGCAAAGTAACATACGGCAGTGCGTGTGAACGTTTTCGGCTATGCAAAGCCTTCTTCAGACACTGAGAGATTACAAAAAATAATAATAAAGCCATATGTAAATACTATATTCAAATAACAACATATTGTTATAGAATAAGAAAAAGATAAAATAAAATAATATACGAAAATAATATGAATTACAGATGTCG